>NW_025956946.1:0-43519 GCF_023159225.1 Perognathus longimembris pacificus
TATTCTGTCCTTGCTGGGTGGAATATTCTGTAGATGTCGATTAAGTCTAGTTGGTCTATGCAATTGTTTAGTTCTGTGGTTTCTTTGTTCAGTTTTTGGCGTGTTGATCTGTCCAGAGGTGATAGTGGAGTGTTAAAGTCCCCCACTATCATTGTGTTTGGGTCTATGAATGTTTTGAGAGCCAGTAGTGTTTGTTTGATGAAGTTGGGTGCTCCTGCATTTGGCGTGTAGATATTTAGGATGGTTATTTCTTCCTGTTGGAGAGATCCTTTTACTAGTATGTAGTAACCTTCTTTGTCTCTTCTTACCTTTTTTAATTTGAAGTCAATTTTGTCTGATACTAGGATTGCAACTCCAGCCTGCTTATGGGGGCCATTTGCTTGATAGATTTGTTTCCAGCCTTTCACTTTTAGAAGATGTTTACTTTTGCTGGATAGATGTGTCTCTTGGAGGCAGCAGAAAGATGGATCTTGATTTTTGATCCAACTTATGAGCCTATGTCGTTTGATTGGAGAATTAAGTCCATTAATGTTGACAGTTAGGATTGAGAGGTGATCGTTTGTTCCTTTCATTATCACTGTCTTGTTTGAAGCTGTGTCTTCCCATTTCTTGGTCTAGTGTTTACTAATTAGGGTTCATTTCTCTGTCTGTGTTGGGATCCTGATTATTTTCCCTGTATAGTACATCTTTAAGGATTTTGTGTAAAGCTGGTTTGGTGGAGATATCATTGTTTCAGTTTTTCCTTATTGTGGAAGACTTTTATTTGACCTTCGGCTATGAAGGAGAGTTTGGCGGGGTACAGAATTCTTGGTTGGTAGTTATTTTTATTTAGAGTTTGGTATACTTCATTCCAGGCTCTCCTTGCTTTCATGGTCTCTGCTGAGAAGTCTGGGGTAATTCTGATTGCTTTTCCTTTATATGTGATTGTTTTCTTTGCCCTAACAGCTTTGAGTATTTTTTCCTTGCACTCTGCAGAAGCTGTTTTGATCACAATGTGTCGATGGGAAGTCCTATTCTGGTCTGGTCGATTTGGGGTTCTAAATGCTTCTTGTATCTGTATAGGCCTTTCCTTCTGGATATTTGGGAAGTTCTCAGCTAATATTCTGTTAAATAGGTTGCCTATCCCATTAACCTCTTTCTCCAAGTTTTCCTCAATACCTATTATCCTTAAATTGGGCTTCCTGATTGTGTCTTGAATCTCCTGTAGCGATCTGTTTTGTTGCTTGGACTGGATTTGTATTGATTTTTGATCTTTCTCCATAGAATCTAAGGAATCTTCAGCTCCTGAGATTCGATCCTCTGCTTCAGTTAGTCGGGACTGTAGGCTAACTACTTGATTTCGAATCTCTTTTCCTTCTGACTGGTCTTTCCTGATGTTTTCCATGTCATTTCTTAGGTCCTGTATGGACTTCTTTACTTCATTAACTTCATTACTTTGGTTTTGAGTGTTGTCTCTCAAATCTTTAAGTTGGGTAGCTATCTTTTCATTTGACTCTTGAAGCTCACTTATCTTTCTATTTGTGGATGCCATGAAATTCTCCATTAATTTTTGCTTTGCCTCCTCACGCTCTAACATAATTGACTGAAGAGATTCAAACTTTTCGTTTATCATGTTTATCAGTAAACTTTGTAGAGCATTTTGGGGGTTTTCTTCTATGTTTTTGATTGACTGCTCTGCTTCCTGCTTGTTTTGGGTGGGGGATAAGACTTCATTATTTGCCATCTTTCTTGTGTTTCTTCTGCCCATTTGAATTGGGAATGCCAACCTACCAGCACCTGTGAGCACTGTTTAAGACCCAAAGCAGCCCTTACCAAGCACTGTTGTGTAAATCTTACAATTTCACAATTATAAACAGATAACTTGTATACCTGTCTATAAAGTTAGATTTGGTGTTCTAAAGAATACAATTTCAATATAACATCTGATCCTGGGCCCTGTATTCAGTAGTTACTTATTTACTGTTACAACCTTATACGCAATTCTTGTTTTTATATTAAGTTCTTTTAGGACTGGCTTTCTCTGTGAACCCCTTTGATTCACTCGTATTAAGCTGTGATATCCTCTATCCAATAACCAGAAGTCAATGGAACCTGGAGGTCCAGGCAGTAAGTCCGGAGGGTAAGTTGGAGGTAGTAAAGAGAATAGAGTAAACTGTATTGGGGGGGTGGTGGTGGTGATTTTGGTTTAGTTTCAGTGACGTGGAAATGTGGAGAAGAGTAGAATCAGTAGAAAGAACATTCATAAAATGACAGACACTGGAGAGTTAGCAGAAAAGGGTGTAGGTGTTATTTATAGGAAAGTAATTTTTATAGGAAGAGGACGCAATGAGAGAAATGAAATAAAAATACTGGAAGACAGATACACAAAACAGAGAAAAATTATTTAACAAGGAAGTATAAGTAAATAAAAAGGAAAATAACCGAAAAGGAACAAACCTAGCAAATAAACAAACACACAAAAAACTTGATACAACAAACCAGTAAAAATGGAAAACAAACAAACAAACCAAAAAAAAACAAAAGAAAAAACAGCCAATGATGTTTCAGGTGTGAAAAAATTAAAAAGAAAATTTAAAAGAAAAGTTAAAAAAAAAATGTTTGAAAAGAAAAAGAAACCAGTCTCTCGTTTCCCTGCAATGGACTGCAGTCTATTTTCCTGATTGGCTGATTTGACTTGATTTCAGTTGGCAAGGGGTGGTTCTGTTCTGACTTTCTCCCCTGTTGGTGCAATCGTGGGTCTCTGAGGTTCGCACAGCTTGCAGGCAGGCCTTGGGCGTCCTCTGTCGATGGGGACGTGAGCAGTCTCAGGAACTGTGGCTCCTCTGTCTGCTGTGGGGCCGCTGCCTTTGATGCCTGGTCTTGACTAGACTGTGAACTCAGCAGAGCATGGCGCCTCTAGCCTGTTTTGTTCCACTAAGAGTTGCTTGCCTGAGGGAGGCAGCCTCCTTGGCATAGGTAGCTATGGAATGCAGCTCCGTTTTGGGCTGGGAATTAGTTTCCTCTGTGACGGGACCGTTTAGCTGTCCCCGGAACTGTTTGTTCCTCCTTCTGTTGTTTCCGTGCCCCTGGTAGCTGCTCGCAGCTTTTGCTTTAAGTTTAGAAGTTCCGGCGGGCAGGGCGGGGCTTCTCTGGCTAGGCCCCGGACTCGCCTCCCACCAGGGCAGGGGGCGTTCTTCTGGGCGGAGCTGGTTCTCACTGATTCTGCCCCTCCTGCCCTTTTCAAAGATGGCTTTTTTGACCTCGCTTTCCCCAGGCCCGCTTCAGTTTCAGTCTGGTCTGACCCTATGCCAGTGGCAAAGATGGCGCTTTGCTCTGGCGGTGGGGACAGGGATGCCTTCCAGAAGCTGGACTGTGGGCACAAGCGAAAATAATTTTTTTTTTTTTTTTGCGGGGTACTCACGCGGTCTCTGCGATGTCAGGTCCTCCGTGCTCGGCTGCCGTCTGGAGTATTTCTCGCTTTAGCTGCGTGGAGTGCTGGGGACTGTGCCCGGCACTGTGCCGGAGCCGGCGCTGGCGCCGCGCGGGACGCCACCTGGAGCTCAGAACTGTGTTTTCAGACCAGCAAAGTCGATTTTTCCTTCCTGTAGAGAATCCCTGTACTGTTAGAAGTGACTTTGGCTGTCTTTCTCGGAGAAACAGTTTCTATGAGGTGAGAAAACTACGATATCAGAGGGAGCTCTGCAGGGCACAGCCGCTCCTCCGCCGTCCTGATGAAGAGATCTCAGTGGAGATATTTTCTGATAAACAGCTACCTACGCAGCATGTTCATGTCGTTCCTAAATGAGCTTTTATCTCTCTCCCCTCACCACAAATCAGATTCTTCTGAGGAGTTCCCAGTACATTATCCTTTCCCCTGTGTAATTACCTTAACAACCTCCAGCTGTTTTTATTCTCAGAAGGTTTACTCCCTGATATACTGCTGCCTACCCCCTTCGTAAGTGCAGGTCCTAAATGAGGTTTTTTCTCTGTTCCCTCACCACAATCCAGATTCTTTTGGGGAGTTACCAGTACAGTAACCATTCCAGGAAGTACTTAATTTATTAAGCTACTGCTTTTCTTAATCTCAGTGGAGATATTTACTGATAAACAGCTACGTACGCAGCATGTTCATGTCGTTCCTAAATGAGCTTTTATCTCTCTCCCCTCACCACAAGTCAGATTCTTCTGAGGAGTTCCAGGTACATTATCCTTTCCCCTGTGTAATTACCTTAACAAGCTCCAGCTGTTTTTATTCTCAGAAGGTTTACTCCCTGATATACAGCTGCCTACCCCCTTCGTAAGTGCAGGTCCTAAATGAGCTTTTTTCTCTGTTCCATCACCACAATCCAGATTCTATTGGGGAGTTACCAGTACAGAAACCATACCAGGATGTACTTCATTTATTAAGCTACTGCTTTTCTTAATCTCAGTGTAGATATTTAATGATAAACAGCTACGTACGCAGCATGTTCATGTCGTTCCTAAATGAGCTTTTATCTCTCTCCCCTCACCACAAATCAGATTCTTCTGAGGAGTTGCCAGTACATTATCCTTTCCCCTGTGTAATTACCTTAACATGCTCCAGCTGTTTTTATTCTCAGAAGGTTTACTCCCTGATATACAGCTGCCTACCCCCTTCGAAAGTGCAGTTCCTAAATGAGCTTTTTTCTCTGTTCCCTCACCACAATCCAGATTCTTTTGGGGAGTTACCAGTACAGTAACCATACCAGGAAGTACTTAATTTATTAAGCAACTGCTTTTCTTAATCTCAGTGGAGATATTTACTGATAAACAGCTACCTCCGCAGCATGTTCATGTCGTTCCTTAATGAGCTTTTATCTCTCTCCCCTCACCACAAATCAGATTCCTCTGAGGAGTTCCCAGTACATTATCCTTTCCCCTGTGTAATTACATTAACAAGTCCAGGTGTTTTTAGTCTCAGAAGGTTTACTCCCTGATATACAGCTGCCTACCCCCTTCGTAAGTGCAGGTCCTAAATGAGCTTTTTCTCTGTTCCCTCACCACAATCCAGATTCTTTTGGGAGTTACCAGTACAGTAACCATACCAGGAAGTACTTAATTTATTAAGCTACTGCTTTTCTTAATCTCAGTGGAGATATTTACTGATAAACAGCTACGTATGCAGCATGTTCATATCGTTCCTAAATGAGCTTTTATCTCTCTCCCCTCACCACAAATCAGATTCTTCTGAGGAGTTCCCAGTACATTATCCTTTCCCCTGTGTAATTACCTTAACAAGCTCCAGCTGTTTTTATTCTCAGAAGGTTTAATCCCTGATATACAGCTGCCTACCCCCTTCGTAAGTGCAGGTCCTAAATGAGCTTTTTTCTCTGTTCCCTCACCACAATCCAGATTCTTTTGGGGAGTTACCAGTACAGTAACCATACCAGGAAGTACTTAATTCATTAAGCTACTGCTTTTCTTAATTTCAGTGGAGATATTTACTGATAAACAGCTACCAACGCAGCATGTTCATGTCCTTCCTAAATGAGCTTTTATCTATCTCCCCTCACCACAAATAAGATTCTTCTGAGGAGTTCCCAGTACATTATCCTTTCCCCTGTGTAATTACCTTAACAAGCTCCAGCTGTTTTTATTCTCAGAAGGTTTACTCCCTGATATACAGCTGCCTACCCCCTTCGTAAGTGCAGGTCCTAAATGAGCTTTTTTCTCTGTTCCTTCACCACAATCCAGATTCTTTTGGGGAGTTGCCAGTATAGTAACCATACCAGGAAGTACTTAATTTATTAAGCTATTGCTTTTCTTAATCTCAGGGGAGATATTTACTGATAAACAGCTACCTACGCAGCATGTTCATGTCGTTCCTAAATGAGCTTTTATCTCTCTCCCCTTACCACAAATCAGATTCTTCTAAGGAGTCCCAGTACTTTATAATTTCCCCTGTGTAATTACCTTAACAAGCTCCAGCTGTTTTTAGTCTCAGAAGTTTTACTCCCTGATATGCAGCTGCCTACCCCCTTCGAAAGTGCAGGTCCTAAATGAGCTTTTTTCTCTGTTCCCTCACCACAATCCAGATTCTTTTGGGGAGTTACCAGTACAGTAGCCATACCAGTAAGTACTTAATTTATTAAGCTACTGCTTTTCTTAATCTAAGTGGAGATATTTACTGATAAACAGCTACCTACGCAGCATGTTCATGTTGTTCCTAGATGAGCTTTAATCTCTCTCCCCTCACCACAAATCAGATTCTTCTTAGGAGTTCCAAGTACATTATCCTTTCCCCTGTGTAATTACCTTAACAAGCTCCAGCTGTTTTTATTCTCAGAAGGTTTACTCCCTGATATACAGCTGCCTACCCCCTTCGTAAGTGCAGGTCCTAAATGAGCTTTTTTCTCTGTTCCCTCACCACAATCGAGATTCTTTTGGGGAGTTACCAGTACAGTAACCATACTAGGATGTACTTAATTTATTAAGCTACTGCTTTGCTTAATCTCAGTGGAGATATTTACTGATAAACAGCTACTTGTGCAGCATGTTCATGTCGTTCCTAAATGAGCTTTTATCTCTCACCCCTCACCACAAAAAAGATTCTTCTGAGGAGTTCCCAGTACATTATCCTTTCTCCTGTGTAATTACATTAACAAGCTCCAGCTGTTTTTATTCTCAGAAGGTTTACTCCCTGATATACAGCTGCCTACCCCCTTCGTAAGTGCAGGTCCTAAATGAGCTTTTTTCTCTGTTCCCTCACCACAATCCAGATTATTTTGGGGAGTTTCCAGTACAGTAACCATACCAGGAAGTACTTAATTTATTATGCTACTGCTTTTCTTAATCTTAGTGGAGATATTTACTGATAAACACCTACCTACGCAGCATGTTAATGTCGTTCCTAAATGAGCTTTTATCTCTCTCCCCTCACCACAAATCAGATTCTTCTGAATTGTTCCCAGTACATTATCCTTTCCCCTGTGTAATTACCTTAACAAGCTCCAGCTGTTTTTATTCTCAGAAGGTTTACTCCCTGATATACAGCTGCCTACCCCCTTCGTAAGTGCAGGTCCTAAATGAGCTTTTTTCTCTGTTCCCTCACCACAATCCAGATTCTTTTGGGGAGTTACCAGTACAGTAACCATACCAGGAAGTACTTAATTTATTAAGCTACTGCTATTCTTAATCTCAGTGGAGATATTTACTGATAAACCGCTACTTATGCAGCATGTTCATGTCGTTCTGAAATGAGCTTTCATCTCTCTCCCCTCACCACAAATCAGATTCTTCTGAGGAGTTCCCAGGACATTATCTTTTCCCTGTGTAATTACCTTAACAAGCTCCAGCTGTTTTTATTCTCAGAAGGTTTACTCCCTGATATACAGCTGCCTACCCCCTTCGTAAGTGCAGGTCCTATATGAGCTTTTTTCTCTGTTCCCTCACCACAATCCAGATTCTTTTGGGGAGTTACCAGTACAGTAACCATACCAGGAAGTACTTAATTCATTAAGCTACTGCTTTTCTTAATCTCAGTGGAGATATTTACTGATAAACAGCTACCTACGCAGCATGTTCATGTCGTTCCTAAATGAGCTTTTATCTCTCTCCCCTTACCACAAATCAGATTCTTCTAAGGAGTCCCAGTACTTTATAATTTCCCCTGTGTAATTACCTTAACAAGCTCCAGCTGTTTTTAGTCTCAGAAGGTTTACTCCCTGATATGCAGCTGCCTACCCCCTTCATAAGTGCAGGTCCTAAATGATCTTTTTTCTCTGTTCCCTCACCACAATCCAGATTCTTTTGGGGAGTTACCAGTACAGTAACCATACCAGGAAGTACTTAATTTATTAAGCTACTGCTTTTCTTAATCTCAGTGGAGATATTTACTGATAAACAGCTACCTCCGCAGCATGTTCATGTCGTTCATAAATGAGCTTTTATCTCTCTCCCCTCACCACTAATCAGATTCTTCTGAGGAGTTCCCAGTACAGTATCCTTTCCCCTGTGTAATTACCTTAACAAGCTCCAGCTGTTTTTATTCTCAGAAGGTTTACTCCCTGATATACACCTGCCTACCCCCTTCGTAAGTGCAGGTCCTAAATGAGCTTTTTTCTCTGTTCCATCACCACAATCCAGATTCTATTGGGGAGTTACCAGTACAGAAACCATACCAGGATGTACTTCATTTATTAAGCTACTGCTTTTCTTAATCTCAGTGTAGATATTTAATGATAAACAGCTACGTACGCAGCATGTTCATGTCGTTCCTAAATGAGCTTTTATCTCTCTCCCCTCACCACAAATCAGATTCTTCTGAGGAGTTGCCAGTACATTATCCTTTCCCCTGTGTAATTACCTTAACATGCTCCAGCTGTTTTTATTCTCAGAAGGTTTACTCCCTGATATACAGCTGCCTACCCCCTTCGTAAGTGCAGTTCCTAAATGAGCTTTTTTCTCTGTTCCCTCACCACAATCCAGATTCTTTTGGGGAGTTACCAGTACAGTAACCATACCAGGAAGTACTTAATTTATTAAGCAACTGCTTTTCTTAATCTCAGTGGAGATATTTACTGATAAACAGCTACCTCCGCAGCATGTTCATGTCGTTCCTTAATGAGCTTTTATCTCTCTCCCCTCACCACAAATCAGATTCCTCTGAGGAGTTCCCAGTACATTATCCTTTCCCCTGTGTAATTACCTTAACAAGTCCAGGTGTTTTTAGTCTCAGAAGGTTTACTCCCTGATATACAGCTGCCTACCCCCTTCGTAAGTGCAGGTCCTAAATGAGCTTTTTCTCTGTTCCCTCACCACAATCCAGATTCTTTTGGGGAGTTACCAGTACAGTAACCATACCAGGAAGTACTTAATTTATTAAGCTACTGCTTTTCTTAATCTCAGTGGAGATATTTACTGATAAACAGCTACGTATGCAGCATGTTCATATCGTTCCTAAATGAGCTTTTATCTCTCTCCCCTCACCACAAATCAGATTCTTCTGAGGAGTTCCCAGTACATTATCCTTTCCCCTGTGTAATTACCTTAACAAGCTCCAGCTGGTTTTATTCTCAGAAGTTTTAATCCCTGATATACAGCTGCCTACCCCCTTCGTAAGTGCAGGTCCTAAATGAGCTTTTTTCTCTGTTCCCTCACCACAATCCAGATTCTTTTGGGGAGTTACCAGTACAGTAACCATACCAGGAAGTACTTAATTCATTAAGCTACTGCTTTTCTTAATTTCAGTGGAGATATTTACTGATAAACAGCTACCTACGCAGCATGTTCATGTCCTTCCTAAATGAGCTTTTATCTATCTCCCCTCACCACAAATAAGATTCTTCTGAGGAGTTCCCAGTACATTATCCTTTCCCCTGTGTAATTACCTTAACAAGCTCCAGCTGTTTTTATTCTCAGAAGGTTTACTCCCTGATATACAGCTGCCTACCCCCTTCGTAAGTGCAGGTCCTAAATGAGCTTTTTTCTCTGTTCCTTCACCACAATCCAGATTCTTTTGGGGAGTTGCCAGTATAGTAACCATACCAGGAAGTACTTAATTTATTAAGCTATTGCTTTTCTTAATCTCAGGGGAGATATTTACTGATAAACAGCTACCTACGCAGCATGTTCATGTCGTTCCTAAATGAGCTTTTATCTCTCTCCCCTCACCACAAATCAGATTCTTCTGAGGAGTTCCCCTTACATTATCCTTTCCCCTGCGTAATTAGCTTAACAAGCTCCAGCTCTTTTTATTCTCAGAAGGTTTACTCCCTGATACACAGCTGCCTACCCCCTTCGTAAGTGCCGGTCCTAAATGAGCTTTTTTCTCTGTTCCCTCTCCACAATCCAGATTCTTTTGGGTTGTTACCAGTACAGTAACCATACCAGGAAGTACTTAATTCATTAAGCTACTGCTTTTCTTAATCTCAGTGGAGATATTTACTGATAAACAGCTACGTACGCAGCATGTTCATGTCCTTCGTAAATGAGCTTTTATCTCTCTCCCCTCACCACAAATCAGATTCTTCTGAGGAGTTCCCAGTACTTTATCCTTTCCCCTGTGAAATTACCTTAACAAGCTCCAGCTGTTTTTATTCTCAGAAGGTTTACTCCCTGATATACAGCTGCCTACCCCCTTCGTAAGTGCAGGTCCTAAATGAGCTTTTTTCTCTGTTCCCTCACCACAATCCAGATTCTTTAGGGGAGTGAGCAGTACAGTAACCATACAGGGAAGTACTTAATTTATTAAGCTACCGCTTTTCTTAATCTCAGTGGAGATATTTACTGATAAACAGCTACCTACAATGCATGTTCATGTCGTTCATAAATGAGCTTTTATCTCTCTCCCCTCACCACAAATCCGATTCTTCTGAGGAGTTCCCAGTACATTATCCTTTCCCCTGTGTAATTACCTTAACAAGCTCCAGCTGTTTTTATTCTCAGAAGGTTTACTCCCTGATATACTGCTGCCTACCCCTTCGTAAGTGCAGGTCCTAAATGAGCTTTTTTCTGTGTTCCCTCACCACAATCCAGAATCTTTTGGGGAGTTACCAGTACAGTAACCATTTAAGGAAGTATATAATTTATTAAGCTACTGCTTTTCTTAATCTCAGTGGAGATATTTACTGATAAACAGCTACATATGCAGCATGTTCATGTCGTTCCTAAATGAGCTTTTATCTCTCTCCCCTCACCACAAATCAGATTCTTCTGAGGAGTTCCCAGTACATTATCCTTTCCCCTGTGTAATTACCTTAACAATCTCCAGCTGTTTTTATTCTCAGAAGGTTTACTCCCTGATATACAGCTGCCTAACCCCTTCGTACGTGCAGGTCCTAAATGAGCTTTTTTCTCTGTTCCCTCACCACAATCCAGATTCTTTTGGGGAGTTACCAGTACAGTAACCATACCAGGAAGTACTTAATTTATTAAGCTACTGCTTTTCTTAATCTCAGTGGAGATATTTACTGATAAACAGCTACCTACGCAGCATGTTCATGTCGTTCCTAAATGAGCTTTTATCTCTCTCCCCTTACCACAAATCAGATTCTTCTAAGGAGTCCCAGTACTTTATAATTTCCCCTGTGTAATTACCTTAACAAGCTCCAGCTGTTTTTAGTCTCAGAAGGTTTACTCCCTGATATGCAGCTGCCTACCCCCTTCATAAGTGCAGGTCCTAAATGAGCTTTTTTCTCTGTTCCCTCACCACAATCCAGATTCTTTTGGGGAGTTACCAGTACAGTAACCATACCAGGAAGTACTTAATTTATTAAGCTACTGCTTTTCTTAATCTCAGTGGAGATATTTACTGATAAACAGCTACCTACGCAGCATGTTCATGTCGTTCATAAATGAGCTTTTATCTCTCTCCCCTCACCACTAATCAGAATCTTCTGAGGAGTTCCCAGTACAGTATCCTTTCCCCTGTGTAATTACCTTAACAAGCTCCAGGTGTTTTTATTCTCAGAAGGTTTACTCCCTGATATACAGCTGCCTACCCCCTTCCTAAGTGCAGGTCCTAAATGAGCTTTTTTCTCTGTTCCCGCACCGCAATCCAGATTCTTTTGGGGAGTTACCAGTACAGTAACCATACCAGGAAGTACTTAATTTATTAAGCTACTGCTTTTCTTAATCTCAGTGGAGATATTTACTGATAAAAACCTACAAACGCAGCATGTTCATGTCGTTCCTAAATGAGCTTTTATCTCTCTCCCCTCACCACAAATCAGATCCTTCTGAGGAGTTCCTAGTAATTTATCCTTTCCCCTGTGTAATTACCTTAACAAGCTCCAGCTGTTTTTATTCTCAGAAGGTTAACTCCCTGATATACAGCTGCCTACCCCCTTCGTAAGTGCAGTTCCTAAATGAGCATTTTTCTCTGTTCCCTCACCGCAATCCACATTCTTTTGGGGAATTACCAGTACCGTAACCATACCAGGAAGTACTTAATCTATTAAGCTACTGCTTTTCTTAATCTCGGTGGAGATATTTACTGATAAACAGCTACGTATGCAGCATGTTCATGTCGTTCACAAAAGAGCTTTTATCTCTCTCCCCTCACCACAAATCAGATTCTTCTGAGGAGTTCCCAGTACTTTATCCTTTCCCATGTGTAATTACCTTAACAAGCTCCAGCTGTTTTTATTCTCAGAAGGTTTACTCCCTGATATACAGCTGCCTACCCCCTTCGTAAGTGCAGGTCCTAAATGTGCTTTTTTCTTTGTTCCCTCACCACAATCCAGATTCGTTTGGGGAGTTACCAGTACAGTAACCATACCAGGAAGTACTTAATTTATTAAGCTACTGCTTTTCTTAATCTCAGTGGAGATATTTACTTATAAACAGCTACCTACGCAGCATGTTCATGTCGTTCCTACATGAGCTTTTATCTCTCTCCCCTCACCACAAATCAGATTCTTCTGAGGAGTTCCCAGTACATTATCCTTTCCACTGTGTAATTACCTTAACAAGCTCCAGCTGTTTTTATTCTCAGAAGGTTTACTCCCTGATAGACAGCTGCCTACCCCCTTCGTAAGTGCAGGTCCTAAATGAGCTTTTTCTCTGTTCAC
The DNA here is from genome assembly GCF_023159225.1 of Perognathus longimembris pacificus. NCBI lineage: Eukaryota > Metazoa > Chordata > Mammalia > Rodentia > Heteromyidae > Perognathus > Perognathus longimembris. Next base: position 12,513 of record NW_025956946.1, read on the forward strand.
TCACCACAATCCAGATTCTTTTGGGGAGTTACCAGTACAGTAACCATACCAGGAAGTACTTAATTTATTAAGCTACTGCTTTCCTTAATCTCAGTGGAGATATTTACTGATAAACAGCTACCTACGCAGCATGTTCATGTCGTTCCTAAATGAGCTTTTATCTCTCTCCCCTCACCACAAATCAGATTCTTCTCAGGAGTTCCCAGTACATTATCCTTTCGCCTGTGTAATTACCTTAACAAGCTCCAGCTGTTTTTATTCTCAGAAGGTTTACTCCCTGATATACAGCTGCCTACCCCCTTCGTAAGTGCAGGTCCTAAATGAGCTTTTTTCTCTGTTCCCTCACCACAATCCAGATTCTTTTGGGGAGTTACCAGTACAGTAACCATACCAGGAAGTACTTAATTTATTAAGCTACTGCTTTTCTTAATCTCAGTGGAGATATTTCCTGATGAAAAGATACTTACGCAGCATGTTCATGTCGTTCCTAAATGAGCTTTTATCTCTCTCCCCTTACCACAAATCAGATTCTTCTAAGGAGTTCCCAGTACTTTATAATTTCCCCTGTGTAATTACCTTAACAAGCTCCAGCTGTTTTTAGTCTCAGAAGGTTTACTCCCTGATATGCTGCTGCCTACCCCCTTCGTAAGTGCAGGTCCTAAATGAGCTTTTTTCTCTGTTCCCTCACCACAATCCAGATTCTTTTGGGGAGTTACCAGTACAGTAACCATACCAGGAAGTACTTAATTTATTAAGCTACTGCTTTTCTTAATCTCAGTGGAGACATTTACTGATAAACAGCTACCTACACAACATGTTCATGTCGTTCCTAAATGAGCTTTTATCTCTCTCCCCTCACCAGAAATCAGATTCTTCTGAGGAGTTCCCAGTACATTATCTTTCCCCTGTGTAATTACCTTAACAAGCTCCAGCTGTTTTTATTCTCAGAAGGTTTACTCCCTGATATACAGCTGCCTGCCCTCTTCGTAAGTGCAGGTCCTAAATGAGCTTTTTTCTCTGTTCCCTCACCACAATCCAGATTCTTTTGGGGAGTTACCAGTACAGTAACCATACCAGGAAGTACTTAATTTATTAAGCTACTGCTTTTCTTAATCTCAGTGGAGATATTTACTGATAAACAGCTACCTACGCAGCATGTTCATGTTGTTCCTAAATGAGCTTTTATCTCTCTCCCCTCACCACAAATCAGATTCTTCTGAGGAGTTCCCTGAACTGTATCCTTTACCCTGTGTAATTACCATAACAAGCTCCAGCTGTTTTTATTCTCAGAAGGTTTACTCCCTGATATACAGCTGCCTACCCCCTTCGTAAGTGCAGGTCATAAATGAGCTTTTTTCTCTGTTCCCTCACCACAATCCAGATTCTTTTGGGGAGTTACCAGTACAGTAACCATACCAGGAAGTACTTAATTTATTAAGCTACTGCTTTTCTTAATCTCAGTGGAGATATTTACTGATAAACAGCTACCTACGCAGCATGTTCATGTCGTTCCTAAATGAGCTTTTATCTCTCTCCCCTCACCACAAATCAGATTCTTATGAGGAGTTCCCAGTACATTATCCTTTCCCCTGTGTAATTACCTTAACAAGCTCCAGCTGTTTTTATTCTCAGAAGGTTTACTCCCTGATATACAGCTGACTACCCCCTTCGTAAGTGCAGGTCCTAAATGAGCTTTTTTCTCTGTTCCCTCACCACAATCCAGATTCTTTTGGGGAGTTACCAGTACAGTAACCATACCAGGAAGTACTTAATTTATTAAGCTACTGCTTTTCTTAATCTCAGTGGAGATATTTACTGATAAACAGCTACCTATGCAGCATGTTCATGTCGTTCATAAATGAGCTTTTATCTCTCTCCCCTCACCACAAATCAGATTCTTCTGAGGAGTTACCAGTACTTTATCCTTTCCCCTGTGTAATTACCTTAACAAGCTCCAGCTGTTTTTATTTTCAGAAGGTTTATTCCCTGATATACAGCTGCCTATCCCCTTCGTAAGTGCAGGTCCTAAATGAGCTTTTTTCTCTGTTACCTCACCACAATCCAGATTGTTTTGGGGAGTTACCAGTACAGTAACCATACCAGGAAGTACTTAATTTATTAAGCTACTGCTTTTCTTAATCTCAGTGGAGACATTTACTGATAAACAGCTACCTATACAACATGTTCATGTCGTTGCTAAATGAGCTTTTATCTCTCTCCCCTCACCACAAATCAGATTCTTCTGAGGAGTTCCCAGTACATTATCCTTTCCCCTGTGTAATTACCTTAACAAGCTCCAGCTGTTTTTATTCTCAGAAGGTTTACTCCCTGATATACAGCTGCCTAACCCCTTCGTAAGTGCAGGTCCTAAATGAGCTTTTTTCTCTGTTCCCTCACCACAATCCAGATTCTTTTGGGGAGTTACCAGTACAGTAACCATACCAGGAAGGACTTAATTTATTAAGCTACTGCTTTTCTTAATCTCAGTGGAGATATTTACTGATAAACAGCTACCTAGGCAGCATGTTCATTTCGTTCGTAAATGAGCTTTAATCTCCCTCCCCTCACCACAAATCAGTTCTTCTGAGGAGTTCCCAGTACTTTATCCTTTCCCCTGTGTAATTACATTAACAAGCTCCAGCTGTTTTTATTCTCAGAAGGTTTACTCCCTGATATACAGCTGCCTACCCCCTTCGTAAGTGCAGGTCCTAAATGAGTTTTTTCTCTGTTCCCTCACCACAATCCAGAATCTTTTGGGGAGTTACCAGTACAGTAACCATACCAGGAAGTACTTAATTTATTAAGCTACTGCTTTTCTTAATCTCAGTGGAGATATTTACTGATAAACAGCTACCTACGCAGCATGTTCATGTCGTTCCTAAATGAGCTTTTATCTCTCTCCCCTCACCTCAAATCAGATTCTTCTGAGGAGTCCCAGTACATGATCCTTTCCCCTGTGTAATTACCTTAACAAGCTCCAGCTGTTTTTATTCTCAGAAGGTTTACTCCCTGATATACAGCTGCCTACCCCCTTCGTAAGTGCAGGTCCTAAATGAGCTTTTTTCTCTGTTCCCTCACCACAATCCAGATTCTTTTGGGGAGTTACCAGTACAGTAACCATACCAGGAAGTACTTAATTTATTAAGCTACTGCTTTTTTTAATCTCAGTGGAGATATTTACTGATAAACAGCTACCTACGCAGCATGTTCATGTCATTCCTAAATGAGCTTTTATCTCTCTCCCCTCACCACGAATCAGATTCTTCTGAGGAGTTCCCAGTACATTATCCTTTCCCCTGTGTAATTACCTTAAGAAGCTCCAGCTGTTTTTATTCTCAGAAGGTTTACTCCCTGATATACAGCTGCCTACCCCCTTCGTAAGTGCAGGTCTTAAATGAGTTTTTTTCTCTGTTTCCTCACCACAATCCAGATTCTTTTGGGGAGTTACCAGTACAGTAACCATACCAGGAAGTACTTAATTTATTAAGCTACTGCTTTTCTTAATCTCAGTGGAGATATTTCTACCTACGCACCATGTTCATATCGTTCCTAAAGGAGCTTTTATCTCTCTCCCCTCACCACAAATCAGATTCCTCTGAGGAGTTCCCAGTACATTATCCTTTCCCCTGTGTAATTACCTTATCAAGCTCCAGCTGTTTTTATTCTCAGAAGGTTTACTCCCTGATATACAGCTGCCTACCCCCTTCGTAAGTGCAGGTCCTAAATGAGCTTTTTTCTCTGTTCCCTCACCACAATCCAGATTCTTTTGGGGAGTTACCAGTACAGTAACCATACCAGGAAGTACTTAATTTATTAAGCTACTGCTTTTCTTAATCTCAGTGGAGATATTTACTGATAAACAGCTACCTACGCAGCATGCTAATGTCGTTCCTAAATGAGCTTTTATCTCTCTCCCCTCACCACAAATCAGATTCTTCTGAGGAGTTCCCAATACGTTATCCTTTCCCCTGTGTAATTACCATAAAAAGCTCCAGCTGTTTTTATTCTCTGAAGGTTTACTCCCTGATATACAGCTGCCTACCCCCTCGTAAGTGCAGGTCGTAAATGAGCTTTTTTCTCTGTTCCCTCTCCACAATCCAGATTCTTTTGGGGAGTTACCAGTACAGTAACCATACCAGGAAGTACTTAATTTATTAAGCTACTGCTTTTCTTAATCTCAGTGGAGATATTTACTGATAAACAGCTACCTACGCAGCATGTTCATGTCGTTCTTAATGAGCTTTTATCTCTCTCCCCTCAGCACAAATCAGATTCTTCTGAGGAGTGCCCAGTACATTATCCTTTCCCCTGTGTAATTACCTTAACAAGCTCCAGCTGTTTTTATTCTCAGAAGGTTTACTCCCTGATATACAGCTACCTACCCCTTTCGTAAGTGCAGGTCCTAAATGAGCTTTTTTCTCTGTTCCCTCACCACAATCCAGTTTCTTTTGGGGAGTTACCAGTACAGTAACCATACCAGGAAGTACTTAATTTATTAAGCTACTGCTTTTCTTAATCTCAGTGGAGATATTTACTGATAAACAGCTACCTACGCAGCATGTTCATGTCGTTCCTAAATGAGCTTTTATCTCTCTCCCCTCACCACGAATTAGATTCTTCTGAGGAGTTCCCAGTACATTATCCTTTCCCATGTGTAATTACCTTAACAAGCTCCAGCTGCTTTTATTCTCAGAAGGTTTACTCCCTGATATACAGCTGCCTACCCCCTTCGTAAGTGCAGGTCCTATATGAGCTTTTTTCTCTGTTCCCTCACCACAATCCAGATTCTTTTGGGGAGTTACCAGTACAGTAACCATACCAGGAAATACTTAATTTATTAAGCTACTGCTTTCCTTAATTTCAGTGGAGATATTTACTGATAAACTGCTTCCTACGCAGCATGTTCATGTCGTTTCTAAATGAGCTTTTATCTGTCTCCCCTCACCACAAATCAGATTCTTCTGAGGAGTTCCCAGTACATTATCCTTTCCCCTGTGTAATTACCTTAACAAGCTACAGCTGTTTTTATACTCAGAAGGTTTACTCCCTGATATACAGCTGCCTACCCCCTTCGAATGTGCAGGTCCTAAATGAGCTTTTTTCTCTGTTCCCTCACCACAATCCAGATTCTTTTGGGGAGTTACCAGTACAGTAACCATACCAGGAAGTACTTAATTATTAAGCTACTGCTTTTCTTAATCTCAGTGGAGATATTTACTGATAAACAGCTACCTACGCAGCATGTTCATGTCATTCCTAAATGAGCTTTTATCTCTCTCCCCTCACCACAAATGAGATTCTTCTGAATTGTTCCCAGTACATTATCCTTTCCCCTGTGTAATTACCTTAACAAGCTCCAGCTGTTTTTATTCTCAGAAGGTTTACTCCCTAATATACAGCTGCCTACCCCCTTCGTAAGTGCAGGTCCTAAATGAACTTTTTTCTCTGTTCCCTCACCACAATCCAGATTCTTTTGTGGAGTTACCAGTACAGTAACCATACCAGGAAGTACTTAATTTATTACGCTACTGCTTTTCTTAATCTCAGTGGAGATATTTACTGATAAACAGCTACCTACGCAGCATGTTCATGTCGTTCCTAAATGAGCTTTTATCTCTCTCCCCTCACCACAAATCAGATTCTTCTGAGGAGTTCCCCGTACATTATCCTTTCCCCTGTGTAATTACCTTAACAAGCTCCAGCTGTTTTTATTCTCAGAAGGTTTACTCCCAGATATACAGCTGCCTACCCCCTTCGTATGTGCAGGTCCTAAATGAGCTTTTTTCTCTGTTCCCTCACCTCAATCCAGATTCTTTTGGGGAGTTACCAGTACAGTAACCATACCAGGAAGTGCTTAATTTATTAAGCTACTACTTTTCTTTTCTTTTTTTTTCTTTTTTTTTTTTCTCAAATTTTTATTTTCAAACCGACGTACAGAGAGTTTACAGTATCATACGTTGGGCATTGGATACATTTCTTGTACTGTTTGTTGCCTTGTCCCTCATTCCCCCCTCCCTCCCCCCCTTTCCCTCCCCCCGCCCAGTTGTTCAGTTCACTTACTCCAAACAGTTTTGCAAGTATTGCTTTTGTAGTTATTTCTCTTTTTTTACCCTATGTCTCTCGAATTTGGTATTCCCTTTGAATTTCCTACTTCCAATACCAGTAACCACGGTTTACAATATACTCAGATAAGATTACAGAGATAGTGTAGGTACAAACATAGGAGGGTGATACAAAACATCATCAATAATAGAAACTACACATATACATAGGACGTTGAAAGTAGTTATAACTGTGATATATCACTTGTTTCCATATCATGGAGTTCATTTCACTTAGCATCATCTTATGTGTTCCTAAGGGTATAGCTATTGGGCCTTGTGATGCTGTGCTATGGCTTGCCTAAACCTGTACTAATTATTCCCAATAAGGGAGGCCATAGAGTCCATGTTTCTTTGGGTCTGGCTCACTTCACTTAGTATAACTTTTTCCAAGTCCTTCCATTTCCTTACAAATGGAACAATGTCATTCTTTCTGATAGAGGCATAAAATTCCATTGTGTAAATGTACCACATTTTCCTGATCCATTCATCTATGGAGGGGCATCTGGGTTGGTTCCAGCTTCTCGCTATGACAAATTGTGCTGCGATGAACATTGTTGTGCTGGTGGCATTACTGTGATTTTGTTTGTGGTCTTTTGGATAGATACCCAACAGTGGGGCTGCTGGGTCATAGGGGAGTTCTATATTGAGCCTTCTGAGGAATCTCCATACTGCTTGCCAGAGTGGCTGAACCAGTTTACATTCCCACCAACAATGAAGTAGGGTTCCCTTTTGGCCACATCCCCTCCAACAATTGTTATTATTAGTTTTCTTGATATATGACATTCTTGCTGGGGTGAGATGGAATCTCAATGTTGTTTTGATTTGCATTTCCTGTATGGCCAGTGATGTAGAGCATTTTTTCATATGTCTATTGGCCATTCTCATTTCCTCATCAGAGAAGTTTCTTTGTAAGTCTTTAGCCCACTTGATGAGGGGGCTGTTGGTTCTTTGCAGTTTTGTTTTGGAAGAAGGTAATTTTTTTAGTTCTGCATATATTTTAGAGATGAGGCCTTTGTCTGTTGAATGTCCGGTAAAGATTTTCTCCCAGGCTGTGGGCTTTCTGTTTATCTTGAGAGCTATGTCCTTTGCCGTGCAGAAGCTCTGGAGTTTGATGCAATCCCATTTGTCCAACCTTTCTTTGATTTGTAGCCTTTCAGGGTCTTTGTTAAGGAAGTTCTGTCCTGTGCCAAGGAGCCCAAGTGTTTCTCCTACTCCTTCCTTTAGTGTCTTCAGGGTGTCTGTTTTGATTTCAAGGTCTTTAATCCATTTGGAATTGATTTTGGTGCAGGGTGATATATAAGGATCTAGTTTTAGTTTGTTGCATGTGTTGAGCCAGTTTTGCCAGCACCACTTGTTAAAGAGGCTATTTTTCTTCCATACTATTGTTTTAGCTCCTTTATCAAAGATTAAGTAGGCATAGTTCTGTGGGTTTAATTCTGGGTCTTCAATTCTGTTCCATTGGTCTTCAGGCCTGTTCCGGTGCCAATACCAAGCTGTTTTTATTACTATAGCTTTATAATACAGCTTGAAGTTGGGTATTGTAATTCCTCCAGCACTGTTCTTTCTGCTTAGGAGTGTTTTTGCTATTCTAGGTCTTTTATTGTTCCATATGAATTTCTGGATTGCTTCCTCTATTTCATTAAAGAATGGTGTTGGGATATTAATGGGTATTGCATTGAATTTGTAGATAGCCTTTGGCAATATTGCCATTTTGATTATATTAATCCTCCCAATCCAGGAGCATGGGAGGTTTTTCCATTTTCTTAGTTCTGACTTAATTTCATTTTTCAAGCTTTTAAAGTTCTCTTCAAAGAGGTCTTTCACTTCTTTGGTTAAGGTTATTCCTAGGTATTTTATGTTTTTGGGGGCTATTGCAAAAGGAGTTGCTTTCCTGATTTCAGCCTCGGTCTTCGGGTTGTTAGCATAGAGAAAGGCCGTTGATTTTTGAAGGTTTATTTTATATCCTGCAACTTTGCCAAAGTTTTGTATCAGCTCTAGTAGCTTGGGGGTAGAGTCTATGGGATTCTTTAGGTATAGGATCATGTCATCTGCGAAGAGAGAAAGTTTAACTTCATCTTTTCCTATTTGGATCCCCTTTATATTCTCTTCTTGCCTAATTGCTCTGGCTAGGAATTCTAGTACTATGTTGAAGAGCAGGGGAGAGAGTGGACATCCCTGCCTTGTTCCTGATTTTAAAGGGAATGGCTTTAGTTTTTCACCATTTAGAGTTATGCTTGCTGTTGGTTTGTCATAAACTGCCTTGATTATATTCAGGAATGTTCCCTGGAATCCCAGTTTTTCCAGGGCTTTTAGCATAAATGGGTGCTGGATTTTATCGAACGCTTTTTCCGCATCCAGTGATAAAACCATGTGGTTCTTTACCTTGCTCCGGTTGATGTGGTGGATTACATTAATTGACTTGCGTATATTAAACCAGCTTTGCATCCCTGGGATGAATCCAGTTTGATCGTGGTGTATGATTTTTTTGATGACTTGTTGAAGTCGATTGGCCAGAATTTTGTTGAGAATTTTTGCATCTATGTTCATCAGGGAGATTGGTCTGTAGTCCTCTTTCCGTGATGAGTCTCTGCCTGGTTTTGGGATGAGGGTTATACTGGCTTCATAAAATGAGTCTGGCAGTGAACGTTCTCTTTCAATTTCATTGAAGAGTTTGAGAAATATTGGAGTGAGTTCTGTTTTGAAGGCCTTGTAGAATTCTGCTGTGAATCCATCTGGACCTGGGCTTTTCTTGGATGGGAGATCATTTATTGCTGTTTCTATTTCAATACTGGATATGGGTCTGTTTAGAAGGTTTAAGTCTTCATAGTTGAGTTTGGGGGTATCAATTTTTTCTAGGAAATCATCCATTTCTTCCAAGTTCTCGAATTTGTTGGCATAAAGGTTTGCAAAATAGTCCCTTATTATTTTCTGAATTTCGGTTATTTCTGTGGTGATGCTACCTGTTTCATCTCTTATCTTGTTTATTTGAGTGTGCTGCCTTCGTTCTTTGGTCAGGTTTGCCAGGGGTCTGTCTATCTTGTTGATTTTTTCAAAGAACCAAATCTTTGTTTTGTTGATTCTTTCGATGGTTTTTTTCGTCTCTAATTGGTTTAATTCTGATTTGATTTTAATTATTTGCTTCCGTCTATTGACTTGGGGTTTGGCTTGCTGTTCTCTCTCCAGAAAATTAAGGTGCTTCCTTCAATTACTGAGTTGCTGTTTCTCCAGTTTGTTGATGTATGTACTCAGAGTTATAAATTTTCCTCTGAGTACTGCCTTTGCTGTGTCCCAAAGGAGCTGGTACTTTGTGCCCTCAACTTGGTTGAAGACCATAAACATTTGAATTTCTGTTTTAATTTCTTCAAAGATCCACTGATGGTTCAGCAGTGTGTTCTTTAGTCTCCATGAATTGTAGGATTTTCTGTGGTGGCTGAATGAGTTGAGCTCTAATTTTATTCCATTGTGGTCTGAAAGAATGCAGGGAATGATTTTGATACTTCTGAATTTGTACAGATTTTCTTTGTTCCCTAAGATGTGATCTATTTTGGAGAATGTTCCCTGTGCTACCGAGAAGAATGTGTATTCTGTCCTTGCTGGGTGGAATATTCTGTAGATGTCGAATAAGTCTAGTTAGTCTATGCAATTGTTTAGTTCTGTGGTTTCTTTGTTCAGTTTTTGGCGTGTTGATCTGTCCAGAGGTGATAGTGGATAAGCTACTGCTTTTCTTAATCTCAGTGGAGATATTTACTGATAAACAGCTACCTACGCAGCATGTTCAAGTCGTTCCAAAATGAGCTTTTATCTCTCTCCCCTCACCACAAATCAGATTCTTCTGAGGAGTTCCCAGTACATTATCCTTTCGCCTGTGTAATTACCTTAACAAGCTCCAGCTGTTTTTATTCTCAGAAGGTTTACTCCCTGATATACAGCTGCCTACCCCCTTCGTAAGTGCAGGTCCTAAATGAGCTTTTTTCTCTGTTCCTTCACCACAATCCGATTCTTTTGGGGAGTTACCAGTACAGTACCCATACCAGGAAGTACTTAATTTATTAAGCTACTGCTTTTCTTAATCTCAGTGGAGATATTTACTGATAAACAGCTACCTAAGCAGCATGTTCATGTCGTTCCTAAATGAGCTTTTATCTCTCTCCCCTCACCACAAATCAGATTCTTCTGAGGAGTTCTCAGTACATTATACTTTCCCCTGTGTAATTACCTTAACAAGCTCCAGCTGTTTTTATTCTCAGAAGGTTTACTCCCTGATATACAGCTGCCTACCCCCTTCGTAAGTGCAGGTCCTAAATGAGCTTTTTTCTCTGTTCCCTCACCACAATCCGATTCTTTTGGGGAGTTACCAATACAGTAACCATACCAGGAAGTACTTAAGTTATTAAGCTACTGCTTTTCTTAATCTCAGTGGAGATATTTAGTGATAAACAGCTACCTACGCAGCATGTTCATGTCGTTCCTAAATGAGCTTTTATCTCTCTCCCCTCACCACAAATCAGATTCTTCTGAGGAGTTCCCAGTACATTATCCTTTCCCCTGTGTAATTACCTTAACAAGCTCCAGCTGTTTTTATTCTCAGAAGGTTTACTCCCTGATATACAGCTGCCTACCCCCTTCCTAAGTGCAGGTCCTAAATGAGCTTTTTTCTCTGTTCCCTCACCACAATCCAGATTCTTTTGGGGAGTTACCAGTACAGTAAGCATATCAGCAAGTACTTAATTTATTAAGCTACTGCTTTTCTAATCACAGTGGAGATATTTACTGATAAACAGCTACGTATGCAGCATGTTCATGTCGTTCCTAAATGAGCTTTTATCTCTCTCCCCTCACCACAATTCAGATTCTTCTGAGGAGTTCCCAATACTTTATCCTTTCCCCTGTGTAATTACCTTAACAAGCTCCAGGTGTTTTTATTCTCAGAAGGTTTACTCCCTGATATACAGCTGCCTACCCGCTTCGTAAGTGCAGGTCCTAAATGAGCTTTTTTCTCTGTTCCCTCACCACAATCCAGATTCTTTTGTGGAGTTACCAGTACAGTAACCATACCTGGAAGTACTTAATTTATTAAGCTACTGCTTTTCTTAATCTCAGTGGAGATATTTACTGATAAACAGCTACGTAAGCAGCATGTTCATGTCGTTCCTAAATGAGCTTTTATCTCTCTCCACCCACTACAAATCAGATTCTTCTGAGGAGTTCCCAGTACATTATCCTTTCCCCTGTGTAATTACCTTAACAAGCTCCAGCTGTTTTTATTCTCAAAAGGTTTACTCCCTGATATACTGCTGTCTACCCCCTTCGTAAGTGCAGGTCCTAAATGAGCTTTTTTCTCTGTTCCCTCACCACAATCCAGATTCTTTTGGGGAATTACCAGTACAGTAACCATACCAGGAAGTACTTAATTTATTAAGCTACTGCTTTTCTTAATCTCAGTGGAGATAGTTACTGATAAACAGCTACGTACGCAGCATGTTCATTTCGTTCCTAAATGAGCTTTTATCTCTCTCCCCTCACCACAAATCAGATTCTTCTGAGGAGTTCCCAGTACATTATCCTTTCCCCTGTGTAATTACCTTACCAAGCTCCAGCTGTTTTTATTCCCAGAAGGGATACTCCATGATATACAGCTGCCTACCCCCTTCGTAAGTGCAGGTCCTAAATGAGCTTTGTTCTCTGTTCCCTCACCACAATCCAGATTCTTTGGGGGCGTTACCAGTATAGTAACCATACAAGGAAGTACTTAATTTATTAAGCTACTGCTTTTCTTAATCTCAGTGGAGATATTTACTGATAAACAGCTACCTACGCAGCATGTTCATGTCGTTCCTAAATGAGCTATTATCTCTCTCCCCTCACCACAAATCAGATTCTTCTGAGGAGTTCCCAGTACATTATCCTTTTCCCTGTGTAATTACCTTAACAAGCTCCAGCTGTTTTTATTCTCAGAAGGTTTACTCCCTGATATACAGCTGCCTATCCCCTTCGTAAGTGCAGGTCCTAAATGAGCTTTTTTCTCTGTTCCCTCACCACAATCCAGATTCTTTTGGGGAGTTACCAGTACAGTAACCATACCAGGAAGTACTTAATTTATTAAGCTACTGCTTTTCTTAATCTCAGTGGAGATATTTACTGATAAACAGCTACGTATGCAGCATGTTCATGTCGTTCCTAAATGAGCTTTTATCTCTCTCCCCTCACCACAAATCAGATTCTTCTGAGGAGTTCCCAATACATTATCCTTTCCCCTGTGTAATTACCTTAACCAGCTCCAGCTGTTTTTATTCTCAGAAGGTTTACTCCCTGATATACAGCTGCCTACCGCCTTCGTAAGTGCAGGTCCTAAATGAGCTTTTTTCTCTGTTCCCTCACCACAATCCAGATTCTTTTGGGGAGTTACCAGTACAGTAACCATACCAGGAAGTACTTAATTTATTAAACTACTGCTTTTTTTAATCTCGGTGGAGATATTTGCTGATAAACAGTTACCTACGCAGCATGTTCATGTCGTTCCTAAATGAGTCTTATCTCTCTCCCCTCACCACAAATCAGATTCTTCTGAGGAGTTCCCAGTACATTATCCTTTCCCCTGTGTAATTTCCTTAACAAGCTCCAGCTGTTTTTATTCTCAGAAGGTTTACTCCCTGATATACAGCTACCTACCCCTTTCGTAAGTGCAGGTCCTAAATGAGCTTTTTTCTCTGTTCCCTCACCACAATCCAGTTTCTTTTGGGGAGTTACCAGTACAGTAACCATACCAGGAAGTACTTAATTTATTAAGCTACTGCTTTTCTTAATCTCAGTGGAGATATTTACTGATAAACAGCTACCTACGCAGCATGTTCATGTCGTTCCTAAATGAGCTTTTATCTCTCTCCCCTCACCACGAATTAGATTCTTCTGAGGAGTTCCCAGTACATTATCCTTTCCCATGTGTAATTACCTTAACAAGCTCCAGCTGCTTTTATTCTCAGAAGGTTTACTCCCTGATATACAGCTGCCTACCCCCTTCGTAAGTGCAGGTCCTATATGAGCTTTTTTCTCTGTTCCCTCACCACAATCCAGATTCTTTTGGGGAGTTACCAGTACAGTAACCATACCAGGAAATACTTAATTTATTAAGCTACTGCTTTCCTTAATTTCAGTGGAGATATTTACTGATAAACTGCTTCCTACGCAGCATGTTCATGTCGTTTCTAAATGAGCTTTTATCTGTCTCCCCTCACCACAAATCAGATTCTTCTGAGGAGTTCCCAGTACATTATCCTTTCCCCTGTGTAATTACCTTAACAAGCTACAGCTGTTTTTATACTCAGAAGGTTTACTCCCTGATATACAGCTGCCTACCCCCTTCGAATGTGCAGGTCCTAAATGAGCTTTTTTCTCTGTTCCCTCACCACAATCCAGATTCTTTTGGGGAGTTACCAGTACAGTAACCATACCAGGAAGTACTTAATTATTAAGCTACTGCTTTTCTTAATCTCAGTGGAGATATTTACTGATAAACAGCTACCTACGCAGCATGTTCATGTCATTCCTAAATGAGCTTTTATCTCTCTCCCCTCACCACAAATGAGATTCTTCTGAATTGTTCCCAGTACATTATCCTTTCCCCTGTGTAATTACCTTAACAAGCTCCAGCTGTTTTTATTCTCAGAAGGTTTACTCCCTAATATACAGCTGCCTACCCCCTTCGTAAGTGCAGGTCCTAAATGAACTTTTTTCTCTGTTCCCTCACCACAATCCAGATTCTTTTGTGGAGTTACCAGTACAGTAACCATACCAGGAAGTACTTAATTTATTACGCTACTGCTTTTCTTAATCTCAGTGGAGATATTTACTGATAAACAGCTACCTACGCAGCATGTTCATGTCGTTCCTAAATGAGCTTTTATCTCTCTCCCCTCACCACAAATCAGATTCTTCTGAGGAGTTCCCCGTACATTATCCTTTCCCCTGTGTAATTACCTTAACAAGCTCCAGCTGTTTTTATTCTCAGAAGGTTTACTCCCAGATATACAGCTGCCTACCCCCTTCGTAAGTGCAGGTCCTAAATGAGCTTTTTTCTCTGTTCCCTCACCTCAATCCAGATTCTTTTGGGGAGTTACCAGTACAGTAACCATACCAGGAAGTGCTTAATTTATTAAGCTACTACTTTTCTTTTCTTTTTTTTTCTTTTTTTTTTTTCTCAAATTTTTATTTTCAAACCGACGTACAGAGAGTTTACAGTATCATACGTTGGGCATTGGATACATTTCTTGTACTGTTTGTTGCCTTGTCCCTCATTCCCCCCTCCCTCCCCCCCTTTCCCTCCCCCCGCCCAGTTGTTCAGTTCACTTACTCCAAACAGTTTTGCAAGTATTGCTTTTGTAGTTATTTCTCTTTTTTTACCCTATGTCTCTCGAATTTGGTATTCCCTTTGAATTTCCTACTTCCAATACCAGTAACCACGGTTTACAATATACTCAGATAAGATTACAGAGATAGTGTAGGTACAAACATAGGAGGGTGATACAAAACATCATCAATAATAGAAACTACACATATACATAGGACGTTGAAAGTAGTTATAACTGTGATATATCACTTGTTTCCATATCATGGAGTTCATTTCACTTAGCATCATCTTATGTGTTCCTAAGGGTATAGCTATTGGGCCTTGTGATGCTGTGCTATGGCTTGCCTAAACCTGTACTAATTATTCCCAATAAGGGAGGCCATAGAGTCCATGTTTCTTTGGGTCTGGCTCACTTCACTTAGTATAACTTTTTCCAAGTCCTTCCATTTCCTTACAAATGGAACAATGTCATTCTTTCTGATAGAGGCATAAAATTCCATTGTGTAAATGTACCACATTTTCCTGATCCATTCATCTATGGAGGGGCATCTGGGTTGGTTCCAGCTTCTCGCTATGACAAATTGTGCTGCGATGAACATTGTTGTGCTGGTGGCATTACTGTGATTTTGTTTGTGGTCTTTTGGATAGATACCCAACAGTGGGGCTGCTGGGTCATAGGGGAGTTCTATATTGAGCCTTCTGAGGAATCTCCATACTGCTTGCCAGAGTGGCTGAACCAGTTTACATTCCCACCAACAATGAAGTAGGGTTCCCTTTTGGCCACATCCCCTCCAACAATTGTTATTATTAGTTTTCTTGATATATGACATTCTTGCTGGGTGAGATGGAATCTCAATGTTGTTTTGATTTGCATTTCCTGTATGGCCAGTGATGTAGAGCATTTTTTCATATGTCTATTGGCCATTCTCATTTCCTCATCAGAGAAGTTTCTTTGTAAGTCTTTAGCCCACTTGATGAGGGGGCTGTTGGTTCTTTGCAGTTTTGTTTTGGAAGAAGGTAATTTTTTTAGTTCTGCATATATTTTAGAGATGAGGCCTTTGTCTGTTGAATGTCCGGTAAAGATTTTCTCCCAGGCTGTGGGCTTTCTGTTTATCTTGAGAGCTATGTCCTTTGCCGTGCAGAAGCTCTGGAGTTTGATGCAATCCCATTTGTCCAACCTTTCTTTGATTTGTAGCCTTTCAGGGTCTTTGTTAAGGAAGTTCTGTCCTGTGCCAAGGAGCCCAAGTGTTTCTCCTACTCCTTCCTTTAGTGTCTTCAGGGTGTCTGTTTTGATTTCAAGGTCTTTAATCCATTTGGAATTGATTTTGGTGCAGGGTGATATATAAGGATCTAGTTTTAGTTTGTTGCATGTGTTGAGCCAGTTTTGCCAGCACCACTTGTTAAAGAGGCTATTTTTCTTCCATACTATTGTTTTAGCTCCTTTATCAAAGATTAAGTAGGCATAGTTCTGTGGGTTTAATTCTGGGTCTTCAATTCTGTTCCATTGGTCTTCAGGCCTGTTCCGGTGCCAATACCAAGCTGTTTTTATTACTATAGCTTTATAATACAGCTTGAAGTTGGGTATTGTAATTCCTCCAGCACTGTTCTTTCTGCTTAGGAGTGTTTTTGCTATTCTAGGTCTTTTATTGTTCCATATGAATTTCTGGATTGCTTCCTCTATTTCATTAAAGAATGGTGTTGGGATATTAATGGGTATTGCATTGAATTTGTAGATAGCCTTTGGCAATATTGCCATTTTGATTATATTAATCCTCCCAATCCAGGAGCATGGGAGGTTTTTCCATTTTCTTAGTTCTGACTTAATTTCATTTTTCAAGCTTTTAAAGTTCTCTTCAAAGAGGTCTTTCACTTCTTTGGTTAAGGTTATTCCTAGGTATTTTATGTTTTTGGGGGCTATTGCAAAAGGAGTTGCTTTCCTGATTTCAGCCTCGGTCTTCGGGTTGTTAGCATAGAGAAAGGCCGTTGATTTTTGAAGGTTTATTTTATATCCTGCAACTTTGCCAAAGTTTTGTATCAGCTCTAGTAGCTTGGGGGTAGAGTCTATGGGATTCTTTAGGTATAGGATCATGTCATCTGCGAAGAGAGAAAGTTTAACTTCATCTTTTCCTATTTGGATCCCCTTTATATTCTCTTCTTGCCTAATTGCTCTGGCTAGGAATTCTAGTACTATGTTGAAGAGCAGGGGAGAGAGTGGACATCCCTGCCTTGTTCCTGATTTTAAAGGGAATGGCTTTAGTTTTTCACCATTTAGAGTTATGCTTGCTGTTGGTTTGTCATAAACTGCCTTGATTATATTCAGGAATGTTCCCTGGAATCCCAGTTTTTCCAGGGCTTTTAGCATAAATGGGTGCTGGATTTTATCGAACGCTTTTTCCGCATCCAGTGATAAAACCATGTGGTTCTTTACCTTGCTCCGGTTGATGTGGTGGATTACATTAATTGACTTGCGTATATTAAACCAGCTTTGCATCCCTGGGATGAATCCAGTTTGATCGTGGTGTATGATTTTTTTGATGACTTGTTGAAGTCGATTGGCCAGAATTTTGTTGAGAATTTTTGCATCTATGTTCATCAGGGAGATTGGTCTGTAGTCCTCTTTCCGTGATGAGTCTCTGCCTGGTTTTGGGATGAGGGTTATACTGGCTTCATAAAATGAGTCTGGCAGTGAACGTTCTCTTTCAATTTCATTGAAGAGTTTGAGAAATATTGGAGTGAGTTCTGTTTTGAAGGCCTTGTAGAATTCTGCTGTGAATCCATCTGGACCTGGGCTTTTCTTGGATGGGAGATCATTTATTGCTGTTTCTATTTCAATACTGGATATGGGTCTGTTTAGAAGGTTTAAGTCTTCATAGTTGAGTTTGGGGGTATCAATTTTTTCTAGGAAATCATCCATTTCTTCCAAGTTCTCGAATTTGTTGGCATAAAGGTTTGCAAAATAGTCCCTTATTATTTTCTGAATTTCGGTTATTTCTGTGGTGATGCTACCTGTTTCATCTCTTATCTTGTTTATTTGAGTGTGCTGCCTTCGTTCTTTGGTCAGGTTTGCCAGGGGTCTGTCTATCTTGTTGATTTTTTCAAAGAACCAAATCTTTGTTTTGTTGATTCTTTCGATGGTTTTTTTCGTCTCTAATTGGTTTAATTCTGATTTGATTTTAATTATTTGCTTCCGTCTATTGACTTGGGGTTTGGCTTGCTGTTCTCTCTCCAGAAAATTAAGGTGCTTCCTTCAATTACTGAGTTGCTGTTTCTCCAGTTTGTTGATGTATGTACTCAGAGTTATAAATTTTCCTCTGAGTACTGCCTTTGCTGTGTCCCAAAGGAGCTGGTACTTTGTGCCCTCAACTTGGTTGAAGACCATAAACATTTGAATTTCTGTTTTAATTTCTTCAAAGATCCACTGATGGTTCAGCAGTGTGTTCTTTAGTCTCCATGAATTGTAGGATTTTCTGTGGTGGCTGAATGAGTTGAGCTCTAATTTTATTCCATTGTGGTCTGAAAGAATGCAGGGAATGATTTTGATACTTCTGAATTTGTACAGATTTTCTTTGTTCCCTAAGATGTGATCTATTTTGGAGAATGTTCCCTGTGCTACCGAGAAGAATGTGTATTCTGTCCTTGCTGGGTGGAATATTCTGTAGATGTCGAATAAGTCTAGTTAGTCTATGCAATTGTTTAGTTCTGTGGTTTCTTTGTTCAGTTTTTGGCGTGTTGATCTGTCCAGAGGTGATAGTGGATAAGCTACTGCTTTTCTTAATCTCAGTGGAGATATTTACTGATAAACAGCTACCTACGCAGCATGTTCAAGTCGTTCCTAAATGAGCTTTTATCTCTCTCCCCTCACCACAAATCAGATTCTTCTGAGGAGTTCCCAGTACATTATCCTTTCGCCTGTGTAATTACCTTAACAAGCTCCAGCTGTTTTTATTCTCAGAAGGTTTACTCCCTGATATACAGCTGCCTACCCCCTTCGTAAGTGCAGGTCCTAAATGAGCTTTTTTCTCTGTTCCTTCACCACAATCCGATTCTTTTGGGGAGTTACCAGTACAGTAACCATACCAGGAAGTACTTAATTTATTAAGCTACTGCTTTTCTTAATCTCAGTGGAGATATTTACTGATAAACAGCTACCTAAGCAGCATGTTCATGTCGTTCCTAAATGAGCTTTTATCTCTCTCCCCTCACCACAAATCAGATTCTTCTGAGGAGTTCTCAGTACATTATACTTTCCCCTGTGTAATTACCTTAACAAGCTCCAGCTGTTTTTATTCTCAGAAGGTTTACTCCCTGATATACAGCTGCCTACCCCCTTCGTAAGTGCAGGTCCTAAATGAGCTTTTTTCTCTGTTCCCTCACCACAATCCGATTCTATTGGGGAGTTACCAATACAGTAACCATACCAGGAAGTACTTAATTTATTAAGCTACTGCTTTTCTTAATCTCAGTGGAGATATTTAGTGATAAACAGCTACCTACGCAGCATGTTCATGTCGTTCCTAAATGAGCTTTTATCTCTCTCCCCTCACCACAAATCAGATTCTTCTGAGGAGTTCCCAGTACATTATCCTTTCCCCTGTGTAATTACCTTAACAAGCTCCAGCTGTTTTTATTCTCAGAAGGTTTACTCCCTGATATACAGCTGCCTACCCCCTTCCTAAGTGCAGGTCCTAAATGAGCTTTTTTCTCTGTTCCCTCACCACAATCCAGATTCTTTTGGGGGGTTACCAGTACAGTAAGCATATCAGCAAGTACTTAATTTATTAAGCTACTGCTTTTCTAATCACAGTGGAGATATTTACTGATAAACAGCTACGTATGCAGCATGTTCATGTCGTTCCTAATGAGCTTTTATCTCTCTCCCCTCACCACAATTCAGATTCTTCTGAGGAGTTCCCAATACTTTATCCTTTCCCCTGTGTAATTACCTTAACAAGCTCCAGGTGTTTTTATTCTCAGAAGGTTTACTCCCTGATATACAGCTGCCTACCCGCTTCGTAAGTGCAGGTCCTAAATGAGCTTTTTTCTCTGTTCCCTCACCACAATCCAGATTCTTTTGTGGAGTTACCAGTACAGTAACCATACCTGGAAGTACTTAATTTATTAAGCTACTGCTTTTCTTAATCTCAGTGGAGATATTTACTGATAAACAGCTACGTAAGCAGCATGTTCATGTCGTTCCTAAATGAGCTTTTATCTCTCTCCACCCACTACAAATCAGATTCTTCTGAGGAGTTCCAGTACATTATCCTTTCCCCTGTGTAATTACCTTAACAAGCTCCAGCTGTTTTTATTCTCAAAAGGTTTACTCCCTGATATACTGCTGTCTACCCCCTTCGTAAGTGCAGGTCCTAAATGAGCTTTTTTCTCTGTTCCCTCACCACAATCCAGATTCTTTTGGGGAATTACCAGTACAGTAACCATACCAGGAAGTACTTAATTTATTAAGCTACTGCTTTTCTTAATCTCAGTGGAGATAGTTACTGATAAACAGCTACGTACGCAGCATGTTCATTTCGTTCCTAAATGAGCTTTTATCTCTCTCCCCTCACCACAAATCAGATTCTTCTGAGGAGTTCCCAGTACATTATCCTTTCCCCTGTGTAATTACCTTACCAAGCTCCAGCTGTTTTTATTCCCAGAAGGGATACTCCATGATATACAGCTGCCTACCCCCTTCGTAAGTGCAGGTCCTAAATGAGCTTTGTTCTCTGTTCCCTCACCACAATCCAGATTCTTTGGGGGCGTTACCAGTATAGTAACCATACAAGGAAGTACTTAATTTATTAAGCTACTGCTTTTCTTAATCTCAGTGGAGATATTTACTGATAAACAGCTACCTACGCAGCATGTTCATGTCGTTCCTAAATGAGCTATTATCTCTCTCCCCTCACCACAAATCAGATTCTTCTGAGGAGTTCCCAGTACATTATCCTTTTCCCTGTGTAATTACCTTAACAAGCTCCAGCTGTTTTTATTCTCAGAAGGTTTACTCCCTGATATACAGCTGCCTACCCCCTTCGTAAGTGCAGGTCCTAAATGAGCTTTTTTCTCTGTTCCCTCACCACAATCCAGATTCTTTTGTGGAGTTACCAGTACAGTAACCATACCAGGAAGTAATTTATTAAGCTACTGCTTTTCTTAATCTCAGTGGAGATATTTCCTGATAAACAGCTACGTACACAGCATGTTCATGTCGTTCCTAAAGAGCTTTTATCTCTCTCCCCACACCACAAATCAGATTCTTCTGAGGAGTTCCCAGTACATTATCCTTTCCTCTGTGTAATTACCTTAACAAGCTCCAGCTGTTTTTATTCTCAGAAGATTTACTCCCTGATATACAGCTGCCTAACCCCTTCGTAAGTGCAGGTCCTAAATGAGCTTTTTTCTCTGTTCTCTCACCACAATCCAGATTCTTTTGGGGAGTTACCAGTGCAGTAACCATACCAGGAAGTACTTAATTTATTTTGCTACTGCGTTTCTTATTCTCATTGTAGATATTTGCTGATAAACAGCTACCTACACAGCATGTTCATGTCGTTCCTAAATGAGCTTTTATCTCTCTGCCCTCACCACAAATCAGATTCTTCTGAGGAGTTCCCAGTACATTATCCTTTCCCCTGTGTAATTACCTTAACAAGCTCAAGCTGTTTTTATTCTCAGATGGTTTACTCCCTGATATACAGCTGCCTATCCCCTTCGTAAGTGCAGGTCCTAAATGAGCTTTTTTCTCTGTTCCCTCACCACAATCCAGATTCTTTTGGGGAGTTACCAGTACAGTAACCATACCAGGAAGTACTTAATTTATTAAGCTACTGCTTTTCTTAATCTCAGTGGAGATATTTACTGATAAACAGCTACGTATGCAGCATGTTCATGTCGTTCCTAAATGAGCTTTTATCTCTCTCCCCTCACCACAAATCAGATTCTTCTGAGGAGTTCCCAATACATTATCCTTTCCCCTGTGTAATTACCTTAACCAGCTCCAGCTGTTTTTATTCTCAGAAGGTTTACTCCCTGATATACAGCTGCCTACCGCCTTCGTAAGTGCAGGTCCTAAATGAGCTTTTTTCTCTGTTCCCTCACCACAATCCAGATTCTTTTGGGGAGTTACCAGTACAGTAACCATACCAGGAAGTACTTAATTTATTAAACTACTGCTTTTTTTAATCTCGGTGGAGATATTTGCTGATAAACAGTTACCTACGCAGCATGTTCATGTCGTTCCTAAATGAGTCTTATCTCTCTCCCCTCACCACAAATCAGATTCTTCTGAGGAGTTCCCAGTACATTATCCTTTCCCCTGTGTAATTTCCTTAACAAGCTCCAGCTGTTTTTATTCTCAGAAGGTTTACTCCCTGATATACAGCTGCCTACCCCCTTCGTAAGTGCAGGTCCCAAATGAGCTTTTTTCTCTGTTCCCTCACCACAATCCAGATTCTTTTGGGGAGTTACCAGTACAGTAACCATACCAGGAAGTACTTAAGTTATTAAGCTACTGCTTTTCTTAAACTCCGTGGAGATATTTACTGATAAACAGCTACCTATGCAGCATGTTCATGTCGTTCCTAAATGAGCTTTTATCTCTCTCCCCTCACCACAAATCCGATTCTTCTGAGGAGTTCCCAGTACATTATCCTTTCCCCTCTGTAGTTACCTTAACAAGCTCCAGCTGTTTTTATTCTCAGAAGGTTTACTCCCTGATATACAGCTGCCTACCCCCTTCGTAAGTGCAGGTCCTAAATGAGCTTTTTTCTCTGTTCCTAAACAACAATCCAGATTCTTTTGGGGAGTTACCAGTACAGTAACCATACCAGGAAGTACTTAATTTATTAAGCTACTGCTTTTCTTAATCTCAGTGGAGATATTTACTGATAAACAGCTACCTACGCAGCATGTTCATGTCGTTCCTAGATGAGCTTTTATCTCTCTCCTCTCACCACAAATCAAATTCTTCTGAGGAGTTCCCAGTACATTATCCTTTCCCCTGTGTAATTACCTTAACAAGCTCCAGCTGTTTTTATTCTCAGAAGGTTTACTCCCTGATATGCAGCTGCCTACCCCCTTCGTAAGTGCAGGTCCTAAATGAGCTTTTTTCTCTATTCCCTCACCACAATCCAGATTCTTTTGGGGAGTTACCAGTACAGTAACCATACCAGGAGGTACTTAATTTAATAAGCTACTGCTTTTCTTTTTCTCAGTGGAGATATTTACTGATAAACAGCTACCTACGCAGCATGTTCATGTCGTTCCTAAATGAGCTTTTATCTCTCTCCCCTCACCACAAATCAGATTCTTCTGAGGACTTCCCAGTACCTTATCCTTTCCCCTGGGTAATTACCTTTATAAGCTCTAGCTGTTTTTATTCTCAGAAGGTTTACTCCGTGATGTACAACTGCCTACCCCCTTCGTAAGTGGCAGGTCCTAAATAAGCTTTTTTCTCTGCTCCCTCACCACAATCCAGATTCTTTTGGGGAGTTACCATTACAGTAACCATACCAGGAAGTACTTAATTTATTAAGCTACTGCTTTTCTTAATCACAGTGGAGATATTTACTGATAAACAGCTACCTACGCAGCATGTTCATGTCGTTCCTAAATGAGCTTTTATCTCTCTCCGCTCACCACAAATCAGATTCTTCTGAGGCGTTCCCAGTACATTATCCTTTCCCCTGTGTAATTACCTTAACAAGGTCCAGCTGTTTTCATTCTCAGAAGGTTTACTCCCTGATATACAACTGCCTACCCCCTTCGTAAGTGCAGGTCCTAAATGAGCTTTTTTCTCTTTTCCCTCACCAAAATCCAGGTTCTTTTGGTGAGTTACCAGTACAGTAACCATACCAGGAAGTACTTAATTTATTAAGCTACTGCTTTACTTAATCTCAGTGGAGATATTTACTGATCAACAGCTGACGTACGCAGCATGTGCGTGTCGTTCCTAAATGAGCTGTTATCTCTCTCCCCTCAGCACAAATCAGATTGTTCCGAGGAGTTCCCAGTACATTATCCTTTCCCCTGTGTATTTATCTTAACAAGCTCCAGCTGTTTTTATTCTCAGAAGGTTTACTCCCTGATATACAGCTGCCTCCCCCCTTTGTAAGTGCAGGTCCTAAATGAGCTTTTTTCTCTATTCCCTCAACAAAATCCAGATTCTTTTGGGGAGTTACCAATTTATTAAGCTACTGCTTTCTTAATCACAGTGGAGATATTTACTGATAAACAGCTGCTACGCAGCATGTTCATGTCGTTCCTAAATGAGCTTTTATCTCTCTCCCCTCACCACAAATCAGATTCTTCTGAGGAGTTCCCAGTACTTTATCCTTTTCCCTGTGTAATTACCTTAACAAGCTCCAGATGTTTTTATTCTCAGAAGGTTTACTCCCTGATATACAGCTGCCTAACCCCTCGTAAGTGCAGGTCCTAAATGAGCTTTTTTCTCTGTTCCCTCACCACAATACAGATTCTTTTGGGGAGTTACCAGTACAGTAACCATACCAGGAAGTACTTAATTTATTAAGCTACTGCTTTTCTTAATCTCAGTGGAGATATTTACTGATCAACAGCTTCGTACACAGCATGTTCGTGTCGTTCCTAAATGAGCTTTTATCTCTCTCCTCTCACCACAAATCAGGTTGTTGTGAGGAGTTCCCAGTACATTATCCTTTCCCCTGTGTAATTACCTTACAAGCTCCAGCTGTTTTTATTCTCAGAAGGTTTACTCCCTGATATACAGCTGCCTACCCCCTTCGTAAGTGCAGGTCCTAAATGAGCTTTTTTCTCTATTTCCTCACCACAATCCAGATTCTTTTGGGGAGTTACCAGTACAGTAACCATACCAGGAAGTACTTAATTTATTAAGCTACTGCTTTTCTTAATCTCAGTGGTGGTATTTACTGATAAACAGCTACCTACGCAGCATGTTCATGTCGTTCCTAAATGAGCTTTTATCTCTCTCCCCTCACCACAAATCAGATTCTTCTGAGGAGTTCCCAGTACATTATCCTTTCCCCTGTGTAATTACCTTAACAAGCTCCAGCTGTTTTTATTCTCAGAAGGTTTACTCCCTGATATACAGCTGCCTACCCCCTTCGTAAGTGCAGGTCCTAAATGAGCTTTTTTCTCTGTTCCCTCACCACAATCCAGATTCTTTTGGGGAGTTCCCTGTACAGTAACCATACCAGGAAGTACTTAATTTAATAAGCTACTGCTTTTCTTTTTCTCAGTGGAGATATTTACTGATAAACAGCAACGTACGCAGCATGTTCATGTCGTTCCTAAATGAGCTTTTATCTCTCTCCCCTCACCACAAATCAGATTCTTCTGAGGAGTTCCCAGTACATTATCCTTTCCCCTGTGTAATTACCTTAACAAGCTCCAGCTGTTTTTATTCTCAGAAGGTTTACTCCCTAATATACAGCTGCCTACCCCCTTCGTAAGTGCAGGTCCTAAATGAGCTTCTTTCTCTGTTCCCTCACCACAATCCAGATTCTTTTGGGGAGTTACCAGTACAGTAACCCTACCAGGAAGTACTTAATTTATTAAGCTACTGCTTTTCTTAATCTCAGTGGAGATATTTACTGATCAAGAGCTACGTAAGCAGCATGTTCGTGTCATTCCTAAATGAGCTTTTATCTCTCTCCCCTCAAAACAAATCAGATTCTTCTGAGGAGTTCCTAGTACATTATCCTTTCTCCTGTGTAATTACCTTAACAAGCTCCAGCTGTTTTTATTCTCAGAAGGTTTACTCCCTGATATACAGCTGCCTACCCCCTTCATAAGTGCAGGTCCTAAATGAGCCTTTTTCTCTTTTCCTCACCACAATCCAGATGCTTTTGGGAGTGACCAGTACAGTAACCATACAGGAAGTACTTAATTTATTAAGCTACTGCTTTTCTTAATCTCAGTGGAGATCTTTACTGATAAACAGCTACCTACGCAGCATGTTCATGTCGTTCCTAAATGAGCTTTTATCTCTCTCCCCTCACCACAAATCAGATTCTTCTGAGGAGTTCCCAGTACATTATCCTTTCCCCTGTGTAATTACCTTAACAAGCTCCAGGTGTTTTTATTCTCAGAAGGTTTACTCCCTGATATACAGCTGCCTACCCCCTTCGTAAATGCAGGTCCTAAATGAGCTTTTTTCTCTGTTCCCTCACCCCAATCCAGATTCTTTTGGGGAGTTACCAGTACAGTAACCATACCAGGAAGTACTTAATTTATTAAGCTACTGCTTTTCTAAATCTCAGTGGAGGTATTTACTGATAAACAGCTCCCTACGCAGCATGTTCATGTCGTTCCTAAATGAGCTTTTATCTCTGTCCCCTCACCACAAATCAGATTCTTCTGAGGATTTCCCAGTACATTATCCTTTCCCCTGTGTAATTACCTTAACAAGCTCCAGCTGTTTTTATTCTCAGAAGTTTTCCTCCCTGATATACAGCTGCCTACCCCCTTCGTAAGTGCAGGTCCTAAATGAGCTTTTTTCTCTGTTCCCTCACAACAATCCAGATACTTTTGGGGAGTTACCAGTACAGTAACCATACCAGGAAGTACTTAATTTATTAAGTACTGCTTTTCTTAATCTCAGTGGAGATATTTACTGATAAACAGCTACCTACGCAGCATGTTCATGTCGTTCCTAAATGAGCTTTTATCTCTCTCCCCTCACCACAAATCAGATTCTTCTGAGGAGTTCCCAGTACATTATCCTTTCCCCTGTGTAATTGCCTTAACAAGCTCCAGCTGTTTTTATTCTCAGAAGGTTAACTCCCTGATATACAGCTGCCTAACCCCCTTCGTAAGTGCAGGTCCTAAATGAGCTTTTTTCTCTGTTCCCTCACCACAATCCAGATTCTTTTCGGGAGTTACCAGTACAGTAACCATACCAGGAAGTACTTAATTTATTAAGCTACTGCTTTTCTTAATCTCAGTGGAGATATTTACTGAAAAACAGCTACCTACGCAGCATGTTCATGTCGTTCCTAAATGAGCTTTTATCTCTCTCCCCTCACCACAAATCAGATTCTTCTGAGGAGTTCCCATTACTTTATAATTTCCCCTGTGTAATGACCTTAACAAGCTCCAGCTGTTTTTATTTTCAGAAGGTTTACTCCCTGATATACAGCTGCCTACCCCCTTCGTAAGTGCAGGTCCTAAATGATCTTTTCTCTCTGTTCCCTCACCACAATCCAGATTATTTTGGGGAGTTACCAGTACAGTAACCATACCAGGAAGTACTTAAGTTATTAACCTACTGCTTTTCTTAAACTCCGTGGAGATATTTACTGATAAACAGCTACCTACGCAGCATGTTCATGTCGTTCCTAAATGAGCTTTTATCTCTCTCCCCTCACCACAAATCAGATTCTTCTGAGGAGTTCCCAGTACATTATCCTTTCCCCTCTGTAGTTACCTTAACAAGCTCCAGCTGTTTTTATTCTCAGAAGGTTTACTCCCTGATATACAGCTGCCTACCCCCTTCGTAAGTGCAGGTCATAAATGAGCTTTTTTCTCTGTTCCCAAACCACAATCCAGATTCTTTTGGGGAGTTACCAGTACAGTAACCATACCAGGAAGTACTTAATTTATTAAGCTACTGCTTTTCTTAATCTCAGTGGAGATATTTACTGATAAACAGCTACCTACGCAGCATGTTCATGTCTTTCCTAGATGAGCTTTTATCTCTCTCCTCTCACCACAAATCAAATTCTTCTGAGGAGTTCCCAGTACATTATCCTTTCCCCTGTGTAATTACCTTAACAAGCTCCAGCTGTTTTTATTCTCAGAAGGTTTACTCCCTGATATACAGCTGCCTACCCCCTTCGTAAGTGCAGGTCCTAAATGAGCTTTTTTCTCTATTTCCTCACCAAAATCCACATTCTTTTGGGGAGTTACCAGTACAGTAACCATACCAGGAAGTACTTAATTTATTAAGCTACTGCTTTTCTTAATCTCATTGGAGGTATTTACTGATAAACAGCTACCTACTCAGCATGTTCATGTCGTTCCTAAATGAGCTTTTATCTCTCTCCCCTCACCACAAATCAGATTCTTCTGAGGAGTTCCCAGTACATTATCCTTTCCCCTGTGTAATTACCTTAACAAGCTCCAGCTGTTTTTATTCTCAGAAGGTTTACTCCCTGATATACAGCTGCCTACCCCCTTCGTAAGTGCAGGTCCTAAATGAGCTTTTTTCTCTGTTCCCTCACCACAATCCAGATTCTTTTGGGGAGTTACCTGTACAGTAACCATACCAGGAAGTACTTAATTTAATAAGCTACTGCTTTTCTTTTTCTCAGTGGAGATATTTACTGATAAACAGCAACGTACGCAGCATGTTCATGTCGTTCCTAAATGAGCTTTTATCTCTCTCCCCTCACCACAAATCAGATAATTCTGAGGAGTTCCCAGTACATTATCCTTTCCCTGTGTAATTACCTTAACAAGCTCCAGCTGTTTTTATTCTCAGAAGGTTTACTCCCTAATATACAGCTGCCTACCCCCTTCGTAAGTGCAGGTCCTAAATGAGCTTTTTTCTCTGTTCCCTCACCACAATCCAGATTCTTTTGGGGAGTTACCAGTACAGTAACCCTACCAGGAAGTACTTAATTTATTAAGCTACTCCTTTTCTTAATCTCAGTGGAGATATTTACTGATCAAGAGCTACGTAAGCAGCATGTTCGTGTCATTCCTAAATGAGCTTTTATCTCTCTCCCCTCAAAACAAATCAGATTCTTCTGAGGAGTTCCTAGTACATTATCCTTTCTCCTGTGTAATTACCTTAACAAGCTCCAGCTGTTTTTATTCTCAGAAGGTTTACTCCCTGATATACAGCTGCCTACCCCCTTCATAAGTGCAGGTCCTAAATGAGCCTTTTTCTCTTTTCCTCACCACAATCCAGATGCTTTTGGGGAGTGACCAGTACAGTAACCATACCAGGAAGTACTCAATTTATTAAGCTACTGCTTTTCTTAATCTCAGTGGAGATATTTACTGATAAACAGCTACCTACGCAGCATGTTCATGTCGTTCCTAAATGAGCTTTTATCTCTCTCCCCTCACCACAAATCAGATTCTTCTGAGTAGTTCCCAGTACATTATCCTTTCCCCTGTGTAATTACCTTAACAAGCTCCACCTGTTTTTATTCTCAGAAGGTTTACACCCTGATATACAGCTGCCTACCCCCTTCGTAAGTGCAGGTCCTAAATGAGCTTTTTTCTCTGTTCCCTCACCACAATCCAGATTCTTTTGGGGAGTTACCAGTACAGTAACCGTACCAGGAAGCACTTAATTTATTACGCTTCTGCTTTTCTTAATCACAGTGGATATATTTACTGATAAACAGCTACCTAAGCAGCATGTTCATGTCGTTCCTAAATGAGCTTTTATCTCTCTCCCCTCACCACATCAGATTCTTCTGATTCGTTCCCAGTACATTATCCTTTCCCCTGTGTAATTACCTTAACAAGCTCCACCTGTTTTTATTCTCAGAAGGTTTACACCCTGATATACAACTGCCTAACCCCTTCGTAAGTGCAAGTCCTAAATGAGCTTTTTTCTCTTATCCCTCAACACAATCCAGATTCTTTTGGGGAGTTCCCAGTACAGTAACCGTACCAGGAAGCACTTAATTTATTACGCATCTGCTTTTCTTAATCACAGTGGATATATTTACTGATAAACAGCTACCTAAGCAGCATGTTCATGTCGTTCCTAAATGAGCTTTTATCTCTCTCCCCTCACCACATCAGATTCTTCTGATTCGTTCCCAGTACATTATCCTTTCCCCTGTGTAATTACCTTAACAAGCTCCAGCTGTTTTCATTCTCAGAAGGTTTACTCCCTGATATACAACTGCCTACCCCCTTCGTAAGTGCAGGTCCTAAATGAGCTTTTTTCTCTGTTCCCTCACCAAAATCCAGGTTCTTTTGGGGAGTTACCAGTACAGTAACCATACCAGGAAGTACTTAATTTATTAAGCTACTGATTTACTTAATCTCAGTGGAGATATTTACTGATAAACAGCTACCTACGCAGCATGTTCATGTCGTTCCTAAATGAGCTTTTATCTCTCTCCCCTCACCACAAATCAGATTCTTCTGAGGAGTTCCCAGTACATTATCCTTTCCCCTGAGTAATTACCTTAACAAGCTCCAGCTGTGTTTATTCTCAGAAGGTTTACTCCCTGATATACAGTTGCCTACCCCCTTCGTAAGTGCAGGTCCTAAATGATCTTTTTTTCTCTGTTCCGTCACCACAATCCAGATTCTTTTGGGGAATTACCAGTACAGTAACCATACCAGGAAGTACTTAATTTATTAAGCTACTGCTTTTCTTAATCTCAGTGGAGATATTTACTGATCAACAGCTACGTACACAGCATGTTCGTGTCGTTACTAAATGAGCTGTTATCTCTCTCCCCTCACCACAAATCAGATTGTTCCGAGGAGTTCCCAGTACATTATCCTTTCCCCTGTGTATTTATCTTAACAAGCTCCAGCTGTTTTTATTCTCAGAAGGTTTACTCCCTGATATACAGCTGCCTCCCCCCTTTGTAAGTGCAGGTCCTAAATGAGCTTTTTTCTCTATTCCCTCAACAAAATCCAGATTCTTTTGGGGAGTTACCAATTTATTAAGCTACTGCTTTTCTTAAACTCCGTGGAGATATTTACTGATAAACAGCTACCTACGCAGCATGTTCATGTCGTTCCTAAATGAGCTTTTATCTCTCTCCCCTCACCACAAATCAGATTCTTCTGAGGAGTTCCCAGTACTTTATCCTTTTCCCTGTGTAATTACCTTAACAAGCTCCAGCTGTTTTTATTCTCAGAAGGTTTACTCCCTGATATACAGCTGCCTACCCCCTTCGTAAGTGCAGGTCCTAAATGAGCTTTTTTCTCTGTTCCCTCACCACAATACAGATTCTTTTGGGGAGTTACCAGTACAGTAACCATACCAGGAAGTACTTAATTTATTAAGCTACTGCTTTTCTTAATCTCAGTGGAGATATTTACTGATCAACAGCTTCGTACGCAGCATGTTCGTGTCGTTCCTAAATGAGCTTTTATCTCTCTCCTCTCACCACAAATCAGATTGTCCTGAGGAGTTCCCAGTACATTATCCTTTCCCCTGTGTAATTACCTTAACAAGCTCCAGCTGTTTTTATTCTCAGAAGGTTTACTCCCTGATATACAGCTGCCTACCCCCTTCGTAAGTGCAGGTCCTAAATGAGCTTTTTTCTCTATTCCCTCACCACAATCCAGATTCTTTTGGGGAGTTACCAATACAGTAACCATACCAGGAAGTACTTAATTTATTAAGCTACTGCTTTTCTTAATCTCAGTGCAGGTATTTACTGATAAACAGCTACCTACGCAGCATGTTCATGTCGTTCCTAAATGAGCTTTTATCTCTCTCCCCTCACCACAAATCAGATTCTTCTGAGGAGTTCCCAGTACATTATCCTTTCCCCTGTGTAATTACCTTAACAAGCTCCAGCTGTTTTTATTCTCAGAAGGTTTACTCCCTGATATACAGCTGCCTA
>NW_025956947.1:0-31489 GCF_023159225.1 Perognathus longimembris pacificus
ACTTCACTGGAACAGAGCCATCTGTGAGCCCGGTATTACAACTTTCCTAATTTAAGTGAATCAGGTCAATATACATCATGAGGGGGCTGAGCTACACCTCCCATTGGACAGGGTTGAATGACAGGAACAGCAAGAAAACAAGTGAGGGAAACAGAATCATATGAATTACAATAAGAAATGTCAAGGGGCCCTGAGGAGGAAATCTATTGTTTGTCACTTTCTACTTCCTGATGGGACCTGCAGGACTCAATAACCTATGTAGAGCTCCCACTGTGCTGCTGAACTGCCTAAATTAGCGTCATTCTCTGAAGGATCATATACAGACGCCGAAGAATGTTTAAATTTTTTGTAACAGATCTGACAGGAGATTGCTCAGGTATAGTTTGAACTGTTACCTGTGGTCCACTTCGAGGTTTTGCCACCTCTTGAAGATTATAAGTATTCCTTGCTTTCCCCATATTAGGAACTAGTTCAGCAGCTGATGTTATGACAGCATTGTGAGAAATCATATGGAGAGCTGCATGCATTAAGGCCCAAATAGACCTCAATGGAGCTGGAACATTGTCACCACACCATATGCCATTTCTGCATTACTCTTTACTCGCTTCCAGGCTTCTAAGTCTAAAATCCTCCTCTAATCTTCTAAAATCGTTTCCTCTGGGAATAAAAGATTATACTCCCTTACCTCCTGCATGCACTCATGTATTTCCGAATGCGAGATCATAGCCCATTTACGTTTCAGAACCTGGTGGATAAGATTAGACAAAGAAGCACCTTAAGCTTGTCCCATATCCCCATAATGTTTTCAGTTCTTCTGGAGAGCTAGCTACACAGATTCGCTATCTCTTGTGATTAAAAATGTCCCTTACTTCCCCGTGAGAATTCACAACGTAGTTTCCTGGATCTACTTTGGATCAAATGCCATGTCCCACGTTGGGGGACAGATGTGGGACAAATGGTAACTGCAACGAAGGAAGGATATGGGAGACGTGGTTTTTTGAGAAGAAGGCATGTGGTTATTTTTTGGGATATCAGGGGTATATGGGTTTAGAGATCAATTAATAATTGCAAGAACAATTCAGAAAAATTTGCCACTCTGTTCATATCATGGATATCACTAAAACACCGGATCAGATTAGCAAATATAAAACTCTAATCGGCTTCCCCAAAATTCAATTGACTTCACAATAGAATGCCTAAGATTGTGAAAGCATATCTCAGGAGTAGTTGGAGGAACAATACAATCCAAGAGTTTTCTATTCAGGGAAGGAGAATCTCATGACAAAGTGCTTAAGATTGGCCAACAAACAGAGGAAACCCTTAGGAGGAGTTTTCCTCAACTGGACCCCAGGAGTTCCAGGAAAGGGTGTCAGAAATCCTTGCTGAGGCTAAGTCTCCCTCTGTTCAATGGGATGTCATAGTTCCACTGTCTATGCTTTTGGATTTGGGAGATCTTGTTGAACTAGCGGAGTGAATGTGTGTGTATTTCTGCTTGTTTGTGGTTGTGTGTAGGTGAGTTTTCCTCAACTGGACCCCAGGAGTTCCAGGAAAGGGTGTCAGAAATCCTTGCTGAGGCTAAGTCTCCCTCTATTCAATGGGATGTCATAGTTCCACTATCTATGCAAGTGGATTTGGGAGATCTTGTTGATCTAGGGGTGTGAATGTGTGTGTATTTCTGCTTGTTTGGGTTGTGTGTAGGTGAGCTTTTAGGTAAAGGACCTGCAAATCATTACTTGTGGGCCACTCCCGCCCCAGGTGCTTTGTATCATTAATAGGCGATTCTACTCCTCCCCTTCCGCCGCCCTCCCACCCGTTTAAAAGTGCAGCTCTTTCTACCATTAAATGAGTCTTAGCATTGACTTGGTTCCCAGACTGTCTTTTGTCCGCTGAGGAAAGTGGGGCTGGGATAGAAGTCTGTCTGCCCTCTTTTCCTCTTCTTGGCTCATCAGGGAGGGGTGTTTTTTCCCAACTCTCTGCAGTACACGAGAGCTTGGGAGAC
This sequence comes from Perognathus longimembris pacificus, assembly GCF_023159225.1. Lineage (NCBI taxonomy): Eukaryota > Metazoa > Chordata > Mammalia > Rodentia > Heteromyidae > Perognathus > Perognathus longimembris. Next base: position 2,000 of record NW_025956947.1, read on the forward strand.
TAAACACCCCCACATTCACTCATGGCTGTCAAGTAGCTTCTACATTTCAACAGCAGTTCTTATTTCTCAGCCTGCTGTAACTGTGGAATTGTAATAATATGTCATTTTCAGTGCTCAGGACCTATCACAATGAAACCTAGGTTTTATTATATCCAAGAATCGCTTGTGGGGCTGGGGATATAGCCTAGTGGCAAGAGTGCCTGCCTCGGATACAGGAGGCCCTAGGTTCGATTCCCCAGCACCACATATACAGAAAACAGCCAGAAGCAGCACTGTAGCTCAAGTGGCAGAGTGCTAGCCTTGAGCGGGAAGAAGCCAGGGATAGTGCTCAGGCCTTGAGTCCATGGCCCAGGACTGGCAAAAAATAAATAAATAAATAAATAAATAAAAGAATGGCTTGCAGTTGCTATGGCTGGAATAGGACCCTATGTTTACACTTGCACTGCTTTTTACCTCAAGGCTTGGGGCTCATTATTCTGTATGCAGTATTGAAGAGTCCATTAGTAAATAGATGAGAAATGATAATGAAATCATGCACATTATCTCACAGGTTTCCATCTGAAACAATTTTATTTCTTCACCTCTCTAAGTTAATTGAAATAGAAAAAAATGGCAGATAATTTCACAGAAGATGAGTTGCAGCATTGTAGGGTATCTACAGTTTATCCATTTTATACTCGCATCCACTTGTGAGATGACAACATCAAAGTATTGTGCTTTTATCTGTAGCTTCCCTTCCTGCAGATATAGTGTCACAGGCATTCCTTGTGCCAGCATTAGCTCTTTCTGTGAGATCATCTCATACAGTGAAAATTGCCAACCCTAATAATGTCAGCAACTGAATTTTCAGGAACATTTTCATAATCATGTTTTCAGACAGGACTTGTACATTGTCCCTGTCATTATGAAACACTGACTAACATGCTTATTGTTGGAAGACTCATGTTAATATAACAGATCTGTCATCAACTTCCATCACATTTGGGAAGTGCAAGTACGCAGCCCTCGGCTCTGGACATTAAGCTAGAAAGGCAAGAGGCAGTGAATGCCAAAAAATAACTTTTAGGCGTAGCAGAGTCTGACCAGCTGATTGATTCCCATGTCAATGTGCAGGATTCTATTGGACTCATAGGTACACACATTATCCACAGAGGAAAATTCAGTCTCCAATTTAGGATAAAAGGATTAGCATCAGAGTTTCTAGGAAAGCTTCTGACTGGTTACCTAGCACATGGTAGGAGACCAAAGACGTTTTTGTGATGTCACAGAATGCTCATTATGGTCTAGCTGTGTGCTAGACCTACTTGAGCAGACATAGCTACCCTCTAGGACTCCTTAAGCTGCAGTGTACCCTACTCTGCAGATGGGATGAGGACTTGAACATGCAGGAAACTGACATGAAGGAACATTTTTCAAATGTGCCTAATACGTTCCAACAGAGCTGTACAGGTGCAGAGACCTCCAACCTACCCTCCTGGTGGGAACCCTCACTCGTAGAGGAGGCGGCATTAAGGTCTGTGGTTGAGGAATTGGCTTTTCAAGCTTTGTGTCAGGCATCTTGGGTCCAAGGACTACCATCCCAGGATTGTGACTTGGAATCGGTTCCAGACCCTGATTTTCTTTCCCTGACTTTTCCCAGAAAGCTTTGGACAATAGTAGAAAGTGACAAATTCAAGTCAATTTGGTGGGGTGAGGAGGGAACTTCTGTTGTGATTAATGAAGATCTATTTAAAGAAGAAATTTTGGGACGAAAATATCCTTTCAAGATATTTGAAACGAACAGCATGAAAAGTGTAATTCGACAGCTGAATCTGTACGGGTTCAGTAAACTTCATCACCAATTTGATCGTTCTGCTTCTCTGCTTGACTTCTTGACTGAGGAAGAGGAAGGCTCGTCTTTAAGGAAGGTAATTTCAATTTTCTTTTCCCTTACATAGCTATGCATACCTCTCTTGGTACACCTGTTTCTTCTATCAGTGAACTAGAGAAATACCAAAGCTCAAATTACTTTCAAATGTAACGGAAAGGGCTGGGAATATGGCCTATGGCAAGAGTGCTTGCCTCCTACACAAGAAGCTCTCAGTTCAATTCCCCAGCACCACATATATGTGGAAAACGGCTAGAAGGGTCGCTGTGGCTCAGGTCGTGGAGTGCTAGCCTTGAGCGGGAAGAAGACAGGGACGGTGCTTAGACCCTGAGTCCCAGGCCCAGGACTGGCCAAACAAAATGTAACGGAAAGAAAGGTTCAGTTCGTAAAGAACAAATTTTGACTTCACCATTAGAATTTACAGAAATATCACTAGCCAATTAGAATTACACCTTTGGACTGTGTACAAAACCACATAACAGAATCTCTGTGTTCAACGTGGCAGATCCAATTGGTTCAGAACATTGTTGTATTTATCTGTTTCTCTTCTACTAAGCCCTGCATATAGTTAAAGTATTTATGCGTCAATTGACTCCTTTGCCATTGAGAGTAAATGGTAATTCATCTCCTTTGGCTAGGTTTGGCTCTGAGTCTCTCTGCTTCAAATGTCTCCAAGTAACTTTCTCCTTTTGTTTTAGTTTCTGTGCTACCAGAATCCAAATTTCAAACAAGGATGTCCTGAACTGTTAGCAAGAATAAGACGAAAAGTCAGGATTAAATAGTTTTCTGTAACAAGTGAATCATTGCCTGTGCAGCTGGATGAACAACTGCACCTGGGACATGAGGGAAATGCCAGTAATCCCAAAACAGATTTAGTCTCTGACACTAGTACTGAAGGAATCCTTTCAACATCACGAAGTTCACTGCTGTCTCATAGACCCCAGCCATCTGGCACACACATGCTGGCAACTGCAGCACATTTACTCAAAAATGACAATCCTGTCAGAGATTCTTCCGTCAGACATTCACACAAAAAGTTTATGGATCAGGGAGCCATGTCTAGTCATTTGACCACACTTCATGTGCTGTCAAACAACAGCTCCCTCCAGGCACATGACTGCTTTGTGAATTTTGATAAAAGTTATAATTCTCAATATCAAAAATCACATCGATTATCAAACGATAATTTCAGAGAGATGATGCCAACTTCAGCTATTCCAATTGGATATTCTTATTTTATGGCCTACGAATCGCCACATTCAAGCATGCTAGTGACAGCATCCAATCAACTGTGCTCCAATGCCACCACACGCGAAATATCTGCCGCAGCATTTTCAAAATATCATCATATAATAGCACCAGTTTACAAGGAACAGAAAGAGAGTAATATCCCAAGCCAGTGCCAGAGTTGGGAGGAAAATTAATTTCGATGTGTATTGTTATAATGAATAAAGACTCTGCCCAGCTTTATTGAAGCAATGAAGGGTCATTCAACTGTATTGTTTCTTATAGGCCAATAGCAAATAAAACTAAAATGTTGCTTTATTTCAACAGTGGGATGTGCTTCATCTCATGTTTTCAGACATCAATATGTTGAGACTACCACTTGGGCTGTAAAAACCCAAACTTCTCAAGGCATTTCCATGCATTTATCTAAGAGGTTAGCATCATTGCCAATTGACCATTAGTTCAAATTAAACTATAGCACAAATAATGTGTTATATTCAAATGGAAATGACTCACTACCCGGGGTGACAAATGAGCTAGTTACTCCAGTCACACAAACCTTAGTGAAAGAGATCAACAAACAAACATGTGCTTCAATTTGAAACTGACCAAGACGTGTTCCAAAGGATATATGAAACTTAGGCAAACATGGGTGAACAATTGGCCATTTTCCCATTTCTATCCATTCCCCTCAAGGAGCCTTGTTTACTTACAGCTCCACTATTCATATAACTGGCATCTACATGCATGCATGTGTTGCACATTGATGATCAATTTGTCCTCATTCTGGTCGTCTTGGGTTACCAATATTAAACAGGAAGTGCATAATGACCAAAGCATATTAGACATGAGTATGTCCTTTTTGCCACATGGCAACAGCATACTCTACAACAGAATCGTAGTAGCAAGTAGCCACAGTGTTCCCAATGATGATGAAAAAAGATTAAAAAAAGATAAGAGGTGATATACCAAAAATCCGGAGCTAAGGAAGGTACCAAGTAAGAAGGAAAGTTGTGGAACTAGAGAAAGGAGAGGGAAGCAATGAATGATATAAAGAAAAGGGATGGAGTGATGAAACACAGGAAGACAAGAATTCAGGAAAGAAGACAGGAGAGAAGGTAGTAAGGAGGGAAGGAATGCAGGCAGGCAATGAGGCAGGGACAGATGGATTGTGGTTTGTATCAACAGTGTGAGGGATGGAGTTATAGGTGGAAGTATGGAGAAAGAAGGATCCAAAAGGAATCCTGGGGAAGGAGAGAGTGACAAACAGAGATAAGGAGGGAAGAAAAGAAATCAGGAAGGAGTGAAACAGAAAGGAAGGAAAGATGAGAACAAGGGAGACTGGGTGGGACATAGGAGTAAGGAACCATGAAAGCAGTGAGAGGGAAGATGAAAAGGAATTGATACTTCATGGGAAGCAATGAAATTCATAAAAATACATTGTACATTTATAAAGATGTGTTTTTACTTGGACACTCCTTAGTACATTGATACCAAATATTCAGTATCGAAATAAATATTAATTGCCCTACTGGAGCAATAACTTCCAAAGAGATAGAATAAGTAATCAACAGCCTTCCAAAAAAAAAAAAAAAAAAAAGGCGAGGCTCAGATGGATTCTCCTAGTATTCCATAAAAATCTTTAAGGAAGAACTATTAGCAATACTCCTCAAGTTCCTTAGAAAAATGGAAACAAAGGGAGAAATCCCACAATAATTCTTTCAATCTAAACTAATATTCATGCTGAAGACATGCAATGACCCAACAAAAAAAATACAATAACGGACCTCCCTCACATTTGAACACAGATGTAAAGCTCCTTATCAAAATATAAGCTAACAGAATCCTGAAGAAGATGAAACAAATTCTACACCATATTCAAATAGTTTACACCTCACAAACACAAGCGAATTTAACATTTACAAAGCTTTAAAGGTAATTCACTGCATTAACAGAGCTAAGACCAAGAATAATATCATCATCTCAGTCGATACCCAAAAACTTTCGAGAAAAACACAATACCCATTCAAGTTATAAGCCCTGGAGTAAATAGATATAGAAGGAATATTATTTAAAACAATACAAGCCATATAAAACAGAACACCTACTGATATCATACTAATGAGGAGAAACTAAAAGCACTTCCTCTTAAAACAGCAACAAGACAAGGATGCCCACTCTCCTTATGTCTATTCATTATATTTCTGGCACAGAGCCCCACACTCTGTGTGATTAAAGCACACAACAGCGACCATGGAGAAATCCTCCAGACAAGAGAAGACAGATGCAGATTGCAGGCTGAACACGGACTGGCTGAAATCGCAGAAAAAGCATGAGTACCCCACAGAAGTCATTATCACTCATGCCCACAGATCAGCTTCCTTCTGAAAGCTAGCTCTCCCCCACTGCCACAGCAAAGTGCCATCTTTCACACAGGCATAGGGTCAGAACAGATTGGAACTAAAGTGGGCCTGGGGAAAGTGAGGACAAAGGGGCCATCTTTGAAGAGGTCAATGGACCCAGCTGTGAGAGCCAGCTCCACTTAGGAGAATGACCCCTGCTCAGGCAGAAGCCACTTCCTGGGCCACAGCTCACATACTTGGGTGAATTCAGCCAGAGGTGCCCCGCCCTGCCCACCAGAATTTCTAAAGTAAAATGGAAATGTTGAGCAGCTACTGGCAGCAAAGAACAACCAGATGGGAGAATAAACAGGTACTGTGACAGATAAGTGGTCCCAGCACAGAGGAAGCCCAATTCCCAGCTGGAAACAGCTGAATTCCAAAGCAAGCTCTGCCCAATAAGGCGCCCAGATAAGGAGGTAAGAAACTCGCCCAAGCAAGGGACTCTCAGCCAGGTAAACCAGGCCAGAGACACCGCCTGCTGAGTCCACAGCCTATTCAAAGCCAGGCACTAAAGGCAGCAGCCACAATCCAGAGGACAGCAGCCATGGTTCCTAAGACTGTTCATGTCCCCCATCTATAGAGGACACCCAAGTACTACATGCAAGCTGTGCAAAGAACAAAGCCTTAGCATTTCACTAGCTGGGGACCAGGATCAAAGCATATCCACCCCCTGCGAACTAAAAGCAAGTCAAACCAGCCAAGGAGAAAAATAGACGGCAGATCATCTCTAGGAACCCAGAGGCTGTAGAAAGCCCACCCAAACTATTTTTAAACATATTCTAAAACTTTTCTTTTGTTTTAATTTATGATACGTTGTGTTTTAGTTTTCTATTTTTGTTTGTTTTATCAGGTCTTTTGGTAGTTTTTCTGGGGGATTTTTGATAATATTTTCTCTTTTGTACCTTTGTCTTCCATTATTTTTTTTTTGTTACTCTTCATTCCCTTTTTTCAAAATTACTTTCTTATGAATAACACCTTACTCTTTTCTGATAACTATCCATGTCTATCATTTTAACTCTGGTATTAGTACTGGATCTACTCTTCTTCCCATTTCCATCTTACTTGAAGTAAACCAAAATCATCATCCCCTCATACATTTTACTCTATTCTCTTTACAACCTCTAATTAACACTCGTGATTTACTTCCAGGACCTCCAGATTCCATTGAACCTTGGTTATTGGATAGAGGGTATACTGTTCAATCCGAGTGATTCCAAAGGGTTCATAGAGAAACTCAGTCAGTTTAAAAAGAACCTGATATAAAGGACAAATATTGCTCATAGGTTTGTAACAGTTACTAAGTAACTACTGAATACAGGGCTCAGGATTGGTTGTTAAATTGATATTGTATTCTTTAGGAACACCAAATCTAATTTTTTATACAGGTATACATGGTATCTGTATATAATTGTGAACTTCTAAGATTCACATAACAGTGCGTGGCAAGGTCTGCTTTGGGACTTATATTGTGCTCACAGGTGCTTCTAGATTGGCATCCACAATCCAAATGTTTAGAGGAAGCACAAGAAACACAACAAACAATGAAGACTTATCTCCCACTCAAAACAAAAAGGAAGCAGAGCAGTCAATCAAAGACAAAGAAAAGAACCCTCAAAATGCTCTACAAAGTCTACTGATAAACATGTTAAATAAAAAGTTTGAAACAATACCTCAATCCTTCCATAAATTAACAAATTCAGGGCCTCGACAAACAAAAAGATAAATGAACTTCCAGAGTCAAAGGAAAAGATAGCTACTCAGCTAAAAGATTTGAGAGACAGCACTCAAACCAAATGAATTAATGAAAGAAGTCCATGCAGGACCTAAGAGATAATTATAGCAAAAACATGGAAATCATCAGGAAAGACCAGTCCGAAGGAAAAGAGATTCGAAATCAAGTAGCTAGCCAACATTCCTGACTAGATGAAACAGAGGATTGAATCTCAGGAGCTGAAGATTCCCTAGAATTTATGGAGAAAGATCAAACACAATACAAAAGGAATCCAATCAACATAACAGATTACTCCAGGAGGTCCAAGACACAATCAGGAAGCCCAATTTAAGGCTAATCAGTATTGAGGAAAACGTGGAGAAAGAAGTTAATGAAATAGGGCAACTTATTTAAGAAAACATTAGCCGAGTTCTTCAGAAATATTCAGAACGATAGGCCTATACAGAAACAAGAAGCAATTAGATACCAAACCGACCAGAGCAGAGTAGGGCATCCAATTGACACTCAACTAACCCAGACTTCTCAGCAAAGTCCATAAAAGCAAGGAGAGCCTGAAATAAGGTATGCCAAAAGCTAAATAAAAATTACTACCAACAAAGAATACTGGACCCAGCTAAAATCTCATTCATAGGGAAAGGTTTAATAAAAGTCTTCCACAGTAAGGAAAAACTGAAACAATATATCTCCACCAAACCAGCTTTAGAGAAAATCCTCAAAGATGTACTATCCATGGAAAATAATCAACATCCCAATACAGACAGAGAAATGAACCCTAAGTAGAAAACCAGAACATTAGATCAAGAATTGGGAAGACACTATTTTAAACATGATAGCTATAATGAAGGAAAAAATGGTCATCTCTCAATCCCAACTCTCAACATTAATGGACTTAATTCTCCAATCAAACGACATAGACTCATAAGTTGGATCAACAATCAGGATCCATCTTCCTGCTGCCTCCAAGAGACTCATCTATCCAGCTAAAGCAAACATCTTCTAAGAGTGAAAGGCTGGAATAAAACCTACAAGCAATCTGCAATCATAGCAGGCTGCAGTTACAATCCTAGTATCAGATAAAATTGACTTCAAATTAAAAATAGTAAGAAGACACAAAGAAGGTTACTACATACTAATAAACGGATCTCTCCTACAGGAGGATATAACCATCCTAAATATCTACACAACAAATACAGGAACACCCAACTTCATCATACAAACACTACTGACTGGAAAAACACTCACACACACACACACACACACACACACACACATTGATAGTTGGGGACTTTAAGACTCCACTGTCACCTGTGGACACATCAACACGCCAAAAACTGAACAAAGAAAACACAAATCTAAACAACTGCATAAACCAACTAAACTTAACCGACATCTACTGAATAGTCCATCCAGCAACACCAGAATAGACATTATTTCAGCAACACATGGGACATTATCCAAAATAGATCACATCTTAGGGAACAAAGAAAATCTGTACAAATTCAGGAGTATCAAAATCATTCTGTTTCTTCTCTCAGACAACAATGGAATAAAAGTAGAGCTCAACTCAAACAGCCAACACAGAAAATACTACAATTCATGGAGACTAAACAACACAGTGCTGAACCATCAGTGGGTCATTGAAGAAATTGAAGCAGAAGTTCAAATATTTATGGAATTCAAACAAGATGAGTACACAAAATACCAGCTCTTTTGGGACACAGCAAAGGCTGTTCTCAGAGGAAAATTTATATCTCTCAGTGACTAAATGAACAAACAAACTTGAGAAATAGCAACTCAACAACTTAAGCAAGCCCATTAATCTCCTCGAAAGAGAAAAACAATCTAAACCCCTTGTCAATAGACCAAAGCCAATAATTAAAATCAAATCAGAATTAAAAGAATTAGAGCCAAAAAAATTGAAAGAATCAACAAAGCAGAGTGGGTTCTTTTAAAAAAATTAACAAGTTAGACAGACCCCTAGCAAAACTGACCAAAAAATGAAGGCAGCACACCCAAATAAAGAAGATTAGAGAAGAAACAGGTAACATCATCACAGAAACAACCACATTTCAGAACACAATAAAAGACTATTTTGCAAAAGTTTATGCTACAAATTTGAGAACCTGGAAGAAATGGACGATTTTCTAGAAAAAATTATATCCACACACTCAAACATGAAGATTTAAAGCTTCTCAAAAGGCCCATATCCAGCATTGAAATAGAAAAAAACAATAAGTGATCTCTCATCCAAGAAAAGCTAAGGTCCGGACAGATGCACAGCAGAATTCTACAAGGCCTTTCAAAGCAGAATTCACTCCAATAATTCTCAAAATCTTCAAGGGAATGGAAAGAGAAAGTTCACTACCAGACACATTCAATGAATCCAGTATAACCCTCATTACAAAACCAGTCAGAGAATCATCATGGAAAAAGAACTACACACCAATTTCCCTGATGAACAGAGATGCAAAAATTCTCATCAAAATTCTGGCCAATAGACTTCAACAGCTCACTCAAAAAATCATACTCCATGATCAAACTAAATTCATCTCAGGCATGCAAAGTTGGTTCAATATACGCAAGTCAATTAACATAATCCACCACAGCAAAGTTGGTCCAATACATGCAAGTGAATTAATGGAATCCACCACATCAAAGGGAGAAAGATAAAGAACCACATGATTTGATCTCTGGATGTGAAAACGGCATTTGATAAAATAAAGCACCCATTTATGATAAAAGCCCTGGAAAAATTGGGATTCCAGGGAACACTCCTGAATATAATATAGACAGTTTATGACAATCCCACAGCAAGCATAATTCTAAATTGTGAAAAGCTAGAGCCATTCGCCTTAAAATTAGAAGCAAGATAGGGATGTCTGCTCTCTCCCCTCCTTTTCAATATGGTTCTAGAACTCCTAGACAGAGCAATTAGGCAAGAAGAAAATATAAAGGGGATACAAATAGGGAAAGATGAAGTTAAACTTTCTCTCTTCACAGATGACCTGATCCTGTAACTAAAGAACACCATAGGCTGTACTCACAAGCTGCTAGAGCTGATCCAAAACGTTGGCAAAATTGCAGGATATAAAATAAACCCTAAAAAAGCAATGGTTTTCTATATGCTAATGATCTGAACCCCAAGGCTGGAATCAGGAAAGCAACTCCTTTTGCAATAGCCTCCAAAAATATGAAATACTTAGAAATAACCTTAACCAAGAAGTGAAAGATTTCTATGAGGAGAACTTTAAAATCCTGAAAAACGAAATTAAGACAGAACTAAGGAAATGGTATAACCTCTCATGCTCATGGATTGAGAGGATTAATATAATCAACATGGCAATGTTTCCACAGGCCATCTCCAAATTCAATGCAAGACCGATTAATATCCCAACACCATTTTTTAATTTTTTTTTTTTTGCCAGTCCTGGGCCTTGGACTCAGGGCCTGAGCACTGTCCCTGGCTTCTTCCCGCTCAAGGCTAGCACTCTGCCACTTGAGCCACAGCGCCGCTTCTGGCCGTTTTCTGTATATGTGGTGCTGGGGAATCGAACCTAGGGCCTCGTGTATCTGAGGCAGGCACTCTTGCCGCTAGGCTATATCCCCAGCCCCCCAACACCATTTTTTAATGAAATAGAGGAAGCAATACAGAAATTCATATGAAACAATAAAAGACCCAGAATAGCAAAAACAACCCTAAGCAGAAAGAACAGTGCTGGAGGAATTACAATCCCCAACTTCAACCTGTATTTTCAAGCTATAGTAACAAAAACAGCTTGGTATTGCCCTCAGATCAGGCCTGAAGACCAATGGAACGGAGCTGAAGACACAGAAATGAACCCACATGCCAGGAGCATAGCCAGCAGTTAATCTCACTTTGATCTCTGGCTGTGTTGCTATCACAAGGATATACTAAGTGCAAGGACATTTGTTTACTAGTATTTCTGCCAATGACTGGAATTGCTTTGCTATGTCTGCTTTGCTATGTAAGCTGTCGTACATTCCTACGTTAATCAACCTCATTCTGTCTTTACTGCCAATAAATGTTGCGAACTTCAAACCTCTTTGTGTTCTTGAATTTTAGCTACCCTATGCTATTCCCTGGTTCCAAAACTGTATGTAAGCTGGAAGTTCAGAATAAACTTGGCTGCAGTCTTGAGTTACAATCTTAAGTTGCAGACCTTCCGACCCCGTCTTTGCCTCTTGTCTTTTTTCTCTTGTCTTGTATTTTTCCTTTTCTTAAATCCTCGACCCCCTTATTCAGGATTGCCTTTACACTGCCCGCTGGTTCCGGCAGAGTGGCGCCCGAACAGAGACCTGTACACTTGGAACGAGGGCAGAGGACCCCGCTAAGGTAAGGATGCCTGATCACTTGGGAAGGAGAGCGGGAGAGAGTGTATCGAGAAATTATGGAACTAAGTAAAGGCTGCATGCTATACGTGTAGGCCCCCCAATAAATGCTTCAAGCACAGGTAGTGAAAGTTGTCCAAAGTCACTTAAAATGTTTCTTTCACTTTATGGAGGAAGCATGACCCCAGTTCCTGGAGGAAGGAACCAATAACTGAGAAACTTGGCAGAAAATTGGAAAAAAGATTCAGGAACATTATGACGCCAATGGCCCTAAGAAAACCCCAGTGGATGCTATTATTCCTTGGTATCTGGTCCGAGATTGCTTAGATCCTAGACTGAAACAGAATAAATTCAATCAGTTGATTGGAGAGACTGAAAGGGACCTGATGAGTATTGCCCAGCTCCAGGAGCATATGCTGCTTCCTGGGAAGAGCTGAGAAAATTAATAAGACCTGAACCCACTGGGCTAGATATTAAGGAAGACTCAGATGGCTCAGACACTGAGGAGAAATTAGGCAATGAGCCTAGTAAAGATAGATTGAACTGTGTTGAGAATATGATGGAATCAGTTATAACCATATTGTCATGGCTTCATCCAGAACAACAAACTCCTTGAAAGGTAGATACTGGTGAGCCCCCACCAAGAGTCCTGCAGATTTACAGCTCTCCTAGGTGCAGACTGCTCACAGAGGGGAGGGACCTGAGGGTAGGCAAATGCTAAAACCGCCGAGGTAACTTCTCCTGACCGAGTGCTCTACACTCATCCACCACGACAACGACAGATTTGAAACCCCAACCAGGGTGAGTGACGATTAGCGTGGAGCTTGGATTTTCCATAAAGCTACTGGGCTAGGTCAAGGGGATCAGCAATTGTGGGTATTTGGATTCAACTGATCTCTCGTTCAGCTCTGCTGGTCGCTCATCAAGTGGGGGACAGTCTAAAATGTTTCAGGAAAGCCCAATCTTACATATTTGGAAGATTGAGTCCAATCTTACATATTTGAAATATTTTGCAGGACTTACCTAACTTCTATGAGTGCTCAGGCAGATGAAGTTCTCTCTGTCTCATTCTCTGTCTGTCTCACTAAACTCTTCCTGCCTGCCTGTAACATAGGATGGACTGGTGCTAGCTTCCAAAGGTACCAACATTGGTTTAACATCTGCTTTGAAAGACTCAAAGAAAGGTTTTCTATTCTTGTTATTGTTGTTAAGTTTGGAGACTCAGTTAAATTCTGCTTGTTTGGCTAAATTCTAAGTTTCCTCTAGCATTGAACACATGGTCGACAATAGCATTGGTAGGGTTGGAAGTCCACTCATCCCTCAGGTGACACGCATGCCAAATTCCTGGAGGCTGGGCAGGGACTTGGAGTCTCCAGCTCCTGGTAACCCTGCCCCTACTCTGAACTCTGTAACTGTGGCCTTGCATTTCAAAGGTGCCTTGCAATTCAAATGCTGGAAGATGAAAGAGTCTTGCTGTGAGGTTGCAGTCTATGTTCTGTTCATGTCCTGTCTCCCATAAGCTCCCCATGGTAGCTGAACTGGTTTCTCAAACTGTGGCTTCTCAGATAATCTCTAAAAATTGTGGTTTGCTGGAAAAGTCTTTTTTTGTATACTATTTAACCACGTGGTTCTAAAATATAGGTAAAAGAACATCATTTGCCACAGAAATTCCAGAAAAATTACATGGCCAATTAAAGAACAATTCTAAGAGTGCCCCAAAGATTGTGCACATTGTGTATATGTCTGTATGTCTGTCTATGTGTATCTGTTGGTAAAACTTAAAAACAAAACAAAAAACAGGTTTTAAACCCAAACTGATCATGTTTGGGTGCAAGCAAATGTGTCTGAGAAAATCTCCAAAAGATTCGAGTCAAGTGTACATGTAATCGTGACAATTCTTTGATATAGACTAAGATTTTGCTTCTCCATTTTTTTCTTTTTTTTCCTATGCTCTCACAAAATCTTTAAGATCAAGGGACCAGAGTCATTTTGGAACAGCTGTACAAATGTGACTATTAACCTAAATTTTCCTGACCCCAACTTAACATTTTGCTTTATGGGATGCAGGTTGACATGTGTGCTAGCTAAGTGGACCGTGGCAGTCTGTGGCTACAGAAAGCTGCCTCCACAGCTGGATCCCAAACTGCCTGGTTTGCTCAGGCCATCTAGGAGTCCTGTGAGGATTTTGACAGGCCCAGGCTGTCAAAGGCTACTACCCTGGCTCTGCCTGCCCCAAGATTAGAGTTGGGTTTATAGCAGGCCTATCATGACAGAGGTGCAACCGAGACTTATTCCAAGGTTAAAAGCATCAGAGTTATGTTTGGCGACCACAGGGTTACACTGGGGTAGCATTGGTGTCTTCTCCTTCCATGACTCACAGGCTGCTACAGAGAGCAGACTTGGTTAGTCTTCAATCTGCGTGGATTTTATGACTAGGAAGATGATTAAAGGCCCAAGCCTTCTAAAATCTGTTTAAAAATGTCTTTAACCAGTCTGTGTAGAAATTTACAGGCAACCAGCAGGAAATGTGACAGCCTGTCCAGAGGACTCTTTGAGATGCTACTACAACCATACCCAGATACAAGCATTCTCTCCTGCTGGCCTGGATGGAAGACACAGCCACTTCAGATCCACTGAAGCTAAGACTTTTATTGTTATTCATTTGTTTTCTCTTTCACCTGCCAGTAAGGTAAGGTTAAATAATATGATTTGATTTGATGGCACATGGATCTCATTCAGTCTGCGGATCTCTAAGTGTTACAAGAAAACTTTGGCAACTATTTGTTGGTCAACTCCTAACAACTTACAAGTAAACTCTACTCCTTTCTTTTGGTCTTCTGTTCCTTTAATTGGAAATAAAAAGGGCTTCTATGGCTAAGACTCCCTGGATTACAATACAAAGCCAGCCAAGGCAAAGAGAAATAAATATACCTCTTGGTAATATTTGAGGTCCTTATTAATTTACTAGTCAGAAATTACAGATTACGACTTCTCATTTGCGTACCTTGCATGCTTTTCAAAGTTTCTGGGAGATTTTAATTGGCTTCAAACTTATCTTAAATTATCCACAGCTGAATTAAAACCCTTATTTGATCTATTAAAAGGAGACCCTGACCCTACATCTCCCAGACAAATGACAATTGAAGCAGCTAAAGCCTTAAGCATAGTAAATTCTGCCATTTCTACCCAACATGTAAATTATATTGATTACTCAGCCCCTTGGGAAGCATATATCTTAACTACACCTCATTCTCCAACTGTGGTCCTCTGACAGTAGGGACATCTTCTATGGCTTTCCTTGCCTGCTACTCCCTCAAAAGTGTTAACTCCCCATTATAAATTGGTGGCCACCTTAATTCCATATGTGCCGTGTGGAATCTTGTAAGTATCTCAGATGAGATCCACAGGTTATTTATGTCCCCTATACTTTAAAACAGCCATAAAACACCAAATTTCTAAATTAAAAGGGGGGGAATTATACCCCTTCCTCCTGTTAATATTCTTTCTCATGCTTTATTCGCAATAAATATTTTAAATTTGGACTGGAAAGGCCTTTCCACAGCACATCTGTTCTGGGAAAATAGAGAGAAAAGAGCTTTTGCCCAAGTTAAGTGGAAAGATCCTTTAACAGGTGCTTGGCACAGGCCCGATCCAATATTGACATGGGGTTGAGGACATGTTTGTGATTTTTCAAAGAATGAAAATGACACCCGCTGGCTACCTGAATGTTGTGTTTGGATTGTGGAAGCTCAACAGAATCATAAAAGCACTGACCCACTGGGCTTACATGCCAAATACGCCGAATGTTCACCTTGTGACTTGTGAAGGAGCTGAGGTGTTCATCCATTTCAACAGATTAGCATATGGGACAGCTCCAGATCCTTTTGTCCAACACACTAAAATGAGAGACTTTGCAGCTTCTAGCATTGGAACCCCTTTATGTTTTACAACTGATTCCAACAGTTATATTCCAGGCTGTACTGTAATGTAATCCATAAATCATAGAATTTGAATTTCTGATAACAATGAAGTATTTAATATACAAATGACTTCATTGCCTACTAGGTTCCATGTACATGCTAAATCTACATCGTCCTTTATGATACCTCACTGCATCAATTCTTCTCAAATTGTAGAATCCCCAGGAGAACGGCATACCATAAAGTGTAGCCATGAACATCCTTTTATAACCAATATTTCAGGAACTAATTCTCAGCTGATGGACTGGTCCGGAACCAATCTAACCAACAAGTACAACCCAGGTCTGGGGTGGATGAATGGACACCCTCAACGTCATGTCTGGATGTTAGTGGCTGTCCTAAATAATATCTCCTGGCTCACTGCCTCTTCTTTAAAAAATAGTATGAGTTGTGTAACACTTCCTTATGCCATAATGTATGGACCTTTTAATATCTCTATAGGAGCCACGTATTTCAATGTTACTTGTACTAAGTGTTCTTTTACAAATTGCTTGTATGGTGGTCTTACTGATTCTGTAATTGTTATTAAGCAGCCTCCATTTGTCATGCTTCCTGTGAACATATGTGAAGCTCGTTATGAAGAAATAGGTATTCAAGTGTTAAAACATTTAAAACAGCTCATGCACCATAGACGACTTATAGGGCTATTGATAGCAGGCATTGTAGCCTTTATTTCCTTGTGTACCTCTTCTACAGCAGCTACTGTGGCTTTAGCACAAAGTGTGCAGCCAGCTCATTATGTTAATCTGCTTGCTCATAATACTATGCAAGCCCTGCACTTTCAAGGCAGGATTGATGATAAGGTAGAACAAAAATTAGAAGCATTGTATGAATCTGTGTTGTCTCTCAGAGAACAAATTCATGCTTTACAAACTTTGCAACTGGTGAGCTGTCATGCTGGGTTTGACGTTATCTGTGTCACCCTCCATAAATATAATGGGTCGAGCTATCCTTGGGAACAAGTTGTAGCACATCTTAATGGTGTTTGGCAACATAGTAATTTGTCCTTAGATCACTTTCAACTCCCTAGGCAAATAGCTGGACTAGAACAAGCTCCGCCTCTGGACTCTGAAGTGGCAGAAACAGCAAAAGAACTGTTTGAACAACTTCAACAGTATATCCCTTCCTTGACTAATGTTAAGGAGCTGATAATGACATGCTCGGCCCAGAGATACTTTTGCTGATGGTTTTTCTATGCCTTCCATGGATTGTATGCATATTGCAAAACTCTTTCATGAGGTTAACCTGCCAGCTGCATAAGGTCAAGCTCCAAGTGAATGATTTTTCCCCTGAGAGGAACCACAGTCAGAGAAGGGTACGAGGGGCTCTCAGTCTGACCAACCTATTACAGGGCCTTCAGCGTTGCTCTGAAAAAGATCCCGAGGACGGTTTAAGGCAGGCTAGGTGACCCACCCAACCTAAAACAGGCGAGTTCACTTCTTTAATCAAAGATGGTGGACCCACACATCTATGCCTACTAAATCTTTGATAAAGGACCTGAAAAATAGGATGTAAGAAAGATTGCCTCTTTAACAAATGGTGCTGGCAAAACTGGGTAAACACAACCAACAAACGAACACTAGATCCATACATATCACCCTGCCCCAAAATCATTTCCAAATGGATCAAAGACCTCGAAATTAAAACAGATACCCTGAAAATTCTAAATGAAGTAGTAGGAGAAACACGTGGGCTTCTTGGCACGGGATGAAACTTCCATAACCAAGACCCAGAAATGCTACAAATCATAGAAAGGATGCACAAATGGGAATGCATCAAACTGCAGAATTTCTGCAGGGCAAAGGACATAGCTTGCAAGGTAACCAGAAAGCCTACAAATTGGATAAAGTTCTTTACCAGCCATAAAACGGACAACGGTCTCATATCCAATATATATTCAAAACTAAAAAAATTACATTCTGGCAACAAAAGTGCAAAGAAGCAATTGCCCCCTCAACAAGTGGGCTGAAGACTTAGAAAGAGACTTCTGTGATAAGAAAATGAGAATGGCCAAAAGGCAGGAAAATTTGCCCTAAATCACTGGCCATAAAAGAAATGCAAATCAAAAGAACATTGAGATTCCATCTCACACCTGTAAGAATGTCCTACTACAAGAAAACTAACAATAACAAATATTGGAAGGGATATGGCTAAAAGGGAACCCTACTTCATTGTTGGTGGGAATGTAAACTGGTTGAGCCACTCTGGGAAGTGGTATGGAAATTCTTCAGAAGGCTAAGCAAAGAGCTCCCCTATGACCCAGCTGCCCCATTTTGGGACATCTACCCAAAAGACCACAAACAAGAACACACTAAAGCCACCAGTACAATGTTCATCACAGCACAATTTGTCCTAGCTAAAATATGGAACAAACCCAGATGCCCCTCAGGAAAATCACGATCAGGACAATGTGGTACATATACACAAAGGAATTTTATGCCTCTATCAGAATGAATGAAATTGCCCCATTCGTAAGGAAATGGAAGGACTTGCAAAAAATTATACTAAGTGAAATCAGCCAGACGAAAAGCAATTTGGACTCTATGATCTTCCTTATAGGGAGTAATTACCACAGGTTTAGGCTAGTCACAGCGGAGGGTTACAAGAGCCCAGTAGTTATACCCTGATCAACACATAAGATGAAGCTCAGTAAAATAAACTTACAATATGCCATAGGAAACCATAGCTTCCATTGTTGATTATCCTCTTGTATCTCCTTCCTTTGGATGTACCTGCACTACCACTGTACCTTATCTGAGTACATTGGAAACTGTGTATACTGGTATTAGAACTAGGAAAGTGAAAGTGAATACTAAAATCGAGAGACACAGTATAAAAGGACAAACGACTGCAAAAGCAATGCTTTCCCAACTGGTGTAAACCAACTGAACACTCATGAGGGAGAGTGAAAGAGGGAGAGGGGAGAGGGGAAGGAGGGAGGAGGTAACAAACTGTACAAGAAATGTCTCCAATGCCTAACGTATGAAGTTGTAGCCACTCTGTACATCATTTTGACAATAAAAATAAATTTAAAAAGCTAGTATTTTATTAGCAAGGTAAGACTTGCCATATAGCTCCTAGGAGAGAGATCATGTTGATTGTGATATTTAATTAAAATGCCAGTTTCATATTTCCTGTCTCTTGCCATAGTTATGAACAGCTATGTCTTCAGTGTCCTAGTACAATTTCTAGTATGGTAAACACATCAAATTCCTGGCTATAGTAGCCACTAACCTGATCATAATTCATAAATGACTAATGTTAAAATCCTACAGCTGTAAAAACTAGAAAATTTTATCTGTAAGTACTAATGAGTGGTGGAATCTCTTACCATTATCATGGAAAATAACATTCTGGCAATAAACACTTTTTATGCTAATTGATTTATTACCTAACACCTCTTAGAAGTTTTTCAGGTGAGATACATGTAACTGCAGTGATTCTGGCAAAATGGATACAACATAGGGATTTTAAATTGGTGGTACTAATATTTTTCTTATCCAACCATTACAAAATTCTAGTCACTAGATCTTACTTTCTACAAATGTGGCTTTCTCGTTTTTTTTTTTTTTTTTCTGATCCAACCCAAACAAGAGTGACTAGTCATTGCTTATAATCATATGAAGTCCAAAACATTTCTTCAGTTATATGTTTGTCTAATTTTACATGCAAAACAGACCAAGTGTGTAACACTCACATGTTCGATTAAAATATGTTCTGATTGGGAGGAACTATATTATAACATGGAGAGGGAAGACATTAAACTGATTGAATATTAGACAGTTAATAGTTTGATTAGTGAAGTTTTTACTGAGTAATCTCAATGAGAAAGAGGAAGAAAACAGCAAAACTTGGGTTAATCATGTCAAATATTAAGTTGAGAATGGAGGCATGGAAGAGCTGTATTCAATGTGCATAAAAAATCTTCAGATATTTTGCTGCCTGAATTTCTCTACTCCAAACTTTTCATTTTACTGATAAGGAAACAGAGACCCAAAGAACCTAAGAAGTTTGGCTGAGGTTCAGCCAGTAGGTGGCAGAAACCCAATTCTGAAATTGGGTCTAAGGCAGTAGGAAGCAGAGCAGTATTAGAGATAGTTTCATGAAGCAACATCTTTCTGTCTCTCTTTGTATCTCTGTTTCTCTGTCTCTTTCTCTGACTCTCTCTGTCTCTCTTTCTCTCTCTCTCTGTTTCTTCCTATCCCCGCCCTTCTATATTACTCGGATTTGAGCTTCATCCTTGACAGACAAGTTCTTTCCCATTGAACCTATGCTTCTAACCGCTTTTCTGCTTAATTTTTCCTCAGGTCGCGTCTCATGTTCAGGCAGGCCTTGGACAGCAGCCCTCTTATCTGGAATAGCTGGAAACCCACAGGTGCACCATTTTAGCTAGCTCACTGATGGAGATGGTTTTTCAGTAACTTTTTCCTCAGGCCAGTCTCAAACTGCGATTCGATGGAGTCCTATCTCTCAACTGTGAATTGTACTTTTGTTGCTAATCTCAGATTTTTAATGTTGTAAGTTTGAAGTTTGTATTAATGACTTATTGTGTAAAATTTCTTTAGCATATATTAAGAAACTTCATGACCATGTAAGGACCATTTCTTATAAAAGTGATGTTCACTAAAATCAAATGAATTTATAACTGGGGATCCACAAAGGAAAATTATTTGGTGTTTATGTTCCTCTTACCCTTGACCATGCTTTTTCAATATGGTAATGCATCTCATACATGACTTCCCTAAATGAATCTTTTTAACAGATTTCATACTTATATTTCTTTTCATGAAAGGGCTATATTATATAGTACAATCATGAATTTAGTATATGAGATATTACTGGCTACAATCCTGAATCCTGGGCTTCTCTGTGGATTATACTTAGAGAAAGTATGACGGAAATAATATGGATAATGTTCAAAAAGATGCCCAGATATTTTCAACAAACCAAGGCTTAGCACCATGACAACTAGATGATATATAGGCTATAATATTTCTTTTTTTTTTTTTTTTTTGGCCAGTCATGGGCCTTGGTATCAGGGCCTGAGCACTGTCCCTGGCTTCCTTTTGCTCAAGGCTAGAACTCTGAAACTTGAGCCACAGTGCCACATCTGGTCATTTTCTATATATATTGACTGGGGAATGGAACACAGGGCTTCATGTATAGGAGGCAAGCACTCTTGCCAATCGGCCATATTCCCAGCCCATGCTGCAATATTTTTAGAGTATTCTGATGAGCATAGAGAGCTTCTTATTTCTGAGAATTCACAAGAATGAGCAAACACACACACACACCTTATTATATGTACAACAGCATAGTTTGCAAAAAAAATTTAGCGGTAGTAGTGACTTTGTGCTTCCAAGGCAGGCATTCTACCCCATGAACCACAACCCTAGATTTTTTCAATTTTTCATGTTTCTCAAATATAATCAAATACTAATGCATCCACTGGCCTGTACAGTTATCTTCCAGGTAATTCTTCCCATAAAGCTGTCAGGTGTCATAATGCTCAACTTTTTATTGATGGAGATTTAATGAATTTGTTTTTATAAAGGTGATGAACAGAGGGCTTACAGTTATGTAACTCAGGTACTGAGTTCTTTTCCTTTTGAACATTGTCACCTCCTCCCTCATTTTCCCACAGATGTTTTTCCACCTTCACCCTCACTGCAAGTTGTATACTTCATTTCCAACATAGTGTCTAGCGAGTATCACAGTGGAATTGATGCACTGCTTGTCCTTTGTTTCAGTAGCCATACAAATGACAAAGGTCTCAAATCTAAACTATACTTAGAACTAAAAAAATAACTAAGTCCACCCTACAAATCCTCAAAGAAATAACTATTCCATTAGTAAGTGGGCTGAAGACTTAAAGAGACACTTCTATGCAAAGTAAATAAAAATGGCCCACAGACACAGGAAGAAATGCCCATCTCTGGTCATAAATGAAATGCAAGTCAAAACTACATTGAGATTCCACCTTCCCCCAGATAGAATGTCCACTGTCAATAAAACTAATAACAGGTACTGAAGGGGATTTAGCAAAAAGTTAAGACTGCTTCTGTTTGTAGAGTGTAAACTTGTAAACCACTCTGGAAAGCAATATGGAGGTTCCTCAAATTGTTAAATATAGAGCCCTATGACCCAAAGATTCCACTTCTGGGCATTTACCCAAAGGGTCACAAACAAGACCATACAAAAGCTACCAGCATAACTATGTTGCAGCATATTTACCATAGTTAAGAAAGGGCTGCAAGCCACAGGCTCCTCAGTAGATGAATGGATCAAGTAGTTGTGGTACATACACAAAATGGAATGCTATATTTCCATCAGAAGGAATGACATTGTTCCATTTGTAATGCAATGGAAAGACTTGGGAAAAATCAGACTAAGTGAAGGGTTCCAGACCTAAAGAATCATAGATTCAAACGTTACCTCATTAGTTATAATTAATATATGTCCTGGATAGTCCTAGCAGATGATCACAATAGCTCAATAGATATGTACCTATGATCTCACAAGACAATGCTAAGTGAATTGATCCTGAAGATATGGAAAAAAGAAGGATTTCTATGTTGTTTTTGATGTACTATGTGAAGTTATTTCTTTTTTTCCTTCGTTATATTTATTTGATATTGGCCCCCTGAGGAAAATATATGTTTGTCTGAATTAGGTAAGGGAAAGGGAAAAACAAAATGGTGAGAAAAAGAATAAAGAGTGAACCAACCCAACAGTGAATTTTTGAAAATTAACCATACAAATACCTTGAGGAGACAGCAGTGGGCAGGGCAAGAGGGATATGGGAGAGGAAGAAAGGAGGGCATAGGATTGGGGATATGGCCTAGTGGCAAGAGTGCCTGCTTCATATACATGAGGCCCTGGGTTCGATTCCCCAACAGCACATATACAGAAAATGGACAGAAGTGGCGCTGTGGCTCAAGTGGCAGAGTGCTAGCCTTGAGCAAAAAGAAGCCAGGGACAGTGCTCAGGCCCTGAGTCCACCCCCAGGATTGGCCAAAAGAAAAAAAAAGAAAAAAAAGAAAGGAGGGCATAAAATGAGGGAGGAGGTAATAAGTATAACAAGAAATGTACTCACTAACATGTGTAAGTAACTGTAACTCTTCTGTACATCATCTTGACAACAAAATTAAATAAAAAAGATCATAAACGTGAAGCAATTTTTCTTCCAATACGGAAAACCCAGGCCAAGATTGATTCATCAGATAAATCTATGAAACATTTGAAGCTAGATAATATCAATACTACTCACAGTCTTCTGTGAAATAGATGCAGATAGAGAAATCCCAACACATATGATGAATCTAATATCAAGATCAGGCAAAAAAAACCGACAAGGACACAAAATAAAAAGAAAATGACAGGACAATCTCTCTTGTGAACACTGAGGAAAAACTCAACAAAACATTGTCTAACAGAATCCACAAAGAGATTTAAAAAACGATACAACATGGTCTTGTAGTTTTCACTTCACAGATGCAAAGCTAGTTTAAAATATGTACATGGATAAATACAATTCACCACATGAACAGAGCTAAGACAGAATCACATTGGTCTCTGAGTTAAAGCACCAAAAGCTTTTGATAAAACACAACACTCCTGCATGCAAAAAGGCCTGTATAGGCTGCAATTTTTGTTAGAATATTCTGATGAGCACAGAGAGCTTCTTATTTCAGAGTATTCACAAGACAAAGCAAACACAAACTCACTCCTTATATGTTCAACAACATAGTTTGCAAAAAAAAAAAAAAAAAAAAATAGCAGTATTGCTCAGGCCTTACTGATTCCCAGGCTGGCATTGTAACCCAAGAACCAAAAATCTAGCCTTTTCCAATTTTTGTAGTTTCTCAAATACAATCAGATACTAATGCATAGACTGGCCTGGACTGTTATCCTCCAGTTTATGATTCTTATAAAGCTGACATTTGTCATTATGCTCAACTTTTTATTGATAATGATTTCATGATTATTTTTATAAATGTGATAAACAGAGGGCTTAGAGTTCAGTAACACAGGTAATTCGTTCATAACTTTTTGAACATTGTCACTTCCACCCTCAGTTTCTCTCAGTTTTTTTCCACCTTCACCCCACTGGAAGTTGCATACTTCATTTTCAATATAGTGTCTAGGGAGTATCACTGTTCTATTGATTTACTCCTTGTTTTTTGTCTCAGTATCCATACAATTGAAATAGGCCTCATATCTAAAATATACTTGTAACTAAAAAAATTAAGTCCTCCCCATCAAATCCTGAAAAAAAACCTACCCCATTAGTAAGTGGGTTGAAGACTTAAAGACAGACTTCTCTGCAAAGGAAATGATAATGGCAAATAGACACAGGAAGAAATGAGCAAAATCTCTGGCCATAAAAGAAATGCAAATCAAACCTATGTTGTGATTCCACCTTCTCCCAGGTAGTATGTCCACTGTCAAGAAAAGTAATTACAGATGCTGAAATGGATTTGGCCAAAAGGGAACACTGCTTCACTCTTGGTGGTGCCTAAACATGTTCAACTACTCTGGAAAGCAATATGGAGGTGTCTCAAAAGGTAAAAAATAGAGGTCCTTATGACCCAACTATTCCACTTCTGGGCATTTACACAAAGGATCACAAACAGACCATACGAAAGCTACCAACATAACTATGATGCAGCATTGTTTACCATAGCTTAGATAGGGCTCTAAGCTACATGCTTCTCCGTAGATGAATGGATCAAGAAATTGTGGTGTATGCACACAATGGAATGCTATACTTTCACCAGAAAGAATGACATTGTTCCATTTGTAATGCAATAGAAAGACGTGGGAAAAAATTCATACGACGTAAAGGGGGCCAGACTTAAGGAAACGTAGGTTCCATGGTTTCCCTCATTAGTAATAATTAGTATCTTTAGGATAGTCCTAAGAGATGATCCCAATAACTCAATAGATATGTACACATGATCACGAGAGATAATGCTAAGTGAATTGAACCTGAACATATGGAAAAAAGAGGGATTTCTTTGATGTTTTTAATGTACTAAGCAAAATTATTTCTTTTTTCTTTCATTTGCCCCTGTTTTCACTGTATTTGATATTGGTACCAAGAGGATTGTATATATGGTTGTCTGAATTATGGAAGCGAAATGGAACATTAAAATGGGGAGAAAAAGGATAAAGAGTGAACCAACACAACAGTGAATGTGTTCAAAATTAACTGTACAACTAACTTGGGGGGTGGCAGTGGGCAGGGAAAGAGGGATAAGAGAGGAGGGAAGGTGGGCGTAAAATGAGGGAGAGGGTAATAAGTATAAAAAAATTGTACTCACTAACTTATGTGTGCAACTGTAACCCTGCTGTACATCATCTTGCAAACAAAAAAAAATGAAAAGTTCATGAAAAAAAGCAATCAATTTTTCTTCCAATCCTACAAACCAAGGCTAAGATTGATTCAAAAGATTATTCTATGAAACATTTAAAATTAGATAATGTCAAGTCTACTCACTATCTTCTGTGAAATAGTTGCAGAGAGAGAAATCCTAAACACATACTAAGAAGCTAATATCAAAACCATCCAAAAAACCGTCAAAGACACAAAATATAAAGAAAATGACAGAGCAATCTATGTTATGAACACTGATGAAAAACTCCTCAACGAAATATTAGCTAACAGATTCCAGAAAGAGTTTAAAAAATATCATACAACATGATGTTGTAGTCTTCAGTCCACAGATGCAAAGCAGTTTTAAATACCTACAGGGATAATAATATTCACCCCACTAACAGACCTAAGACCAAGAATCACATAGGTCTCTGAGTCAAAGCCCAAAAAAGCATTTGACAAAATACAACAGACTTTCATGCACAAAGCCCAGGAGAAATAGTATTAAAAAGAACATTCTGTAAACAATAAAAGACATAAATGAAAGAGCAACTGCTAATACCATCCTAAATTTGTTAAAACTAAACACAATGCCATTAAAATAAGGAACAGACAACGATGTCCACTCTTTCTAGTCTCATTTAATACACACCTGAAATCCCAAGCCATAGCAATAAAGTAACACGAGGATATCAAAGGGATCCACATAGTAAAGGAAGAAATCAAACTATCCCTATCCACAGATGACATAATCTTATAGCAGATGGAAAGAAGAAACTCCAATGTCAAACTCTTACATCTAATAGCCAAACACTTAGACCTAATAAACCATGTTGGTAAAGTAGCAGGATCCAACATTAATAAAAAAAAAAAAAAAAAAAAAACACACGCTACCTACAAAGCACACAAAGAAAAAAGAAACAAACAACAACAAAACAGCAGCATTTCTGTATACCGTGGATATTACCAGGCAGAGAAGGAAATCATGGAAAAAAAACTATTTGCAATATCTAAAAACAAGAAAAATAATACTTTGTAATTAAAATTATTGAAGATGTCAAAGACCAATTTAATGAAAATGATAAATCAAAGAGGCGACAAGATGTTATACAAACTCAATGCAATCACCATCAAAATTCCACACCAAAATCTATACAGAATAGAGAAAAGAATCCAAATCTGCATATAAAGAAAAGAAAGACCTGGAATTCCCAAAGGAATTGTAGGCAAAAGAACCAGTGACAGAGATTTCACACTGCCAGACATCGAATATTATTACAAAACCATAATAACAAACACAGCCTCATACTGGCACAAAAACCATGCCCAAGTTAAAAGAAATGGGGTACAAGACCCATGAATGAATTATTTTTTGTTGTTTGTTTGGTTCTGAGCCAGGACTGGGGCTTGGACTCAAGGACCAAGATCTCTCCCTGATGTTATTTAGCTCAAGACTATCATAGTTCTACTTGAGCCACAGCACCACATTTGGCCTTTTTTTTTTTTTTTTCAAATTTTTATTATCAAACTAATGTACAGAGAGGTTACAGTTTCATACATTAGGCATTCAATACATTTCTTGTACTGTTTGTTACCTTGTCCCTCACACCCCTTCCTCCTCCCCCTTTCCTTTCCCCCCCAATGTGTTCAGTTCGACGTCCGAAAGAGACAATAAAACACTAATTCACATATACATGTGTTCATATGTACATACTTTAATCATACTGTAAATAATGTTAAAGATAAGGAAACAAATTACTTCATTGTTGTCTATCTATGTAAGAAAAAGGAATCTTTACCAAACACAGAATTGACAGTGTCCATTGTTACAGTCTTGGACAACCCACTCTTAGCAGATTCAGAAAGAAAATGTCTGATTTAAATCAATAAAATTGTGATGACTAAAAGAAGAAGGTTTTCTTTCCAATAACTCTTAATTGTGAACTATTTTATTTGAATGAATGCGGTTTTCATTGCAGGTCACTTGATAAGTTTCCTTCACAAATAGTGAGGCAAAAACGAGCAATTATCATTCTGTTGCTCACAATAAATCAATTCAGGTTTTCTTCTATATTTTACTGTCAGTGCCAAGAGCTATTGTTCAAATAAAGGAAATATAGGCACACTTTGTTATATGTTGATACTCATGCTGGTGTTTTCCCAATTGAATCTATTCAGAGTAAATATTTTCTTTCAATGTTCATATTATTCCTGTAGTGTAAAATAAAACATCTTATATCCTACAGCATTTCATAGAGATTGTATGTCTCCACCTAAAATGATGCATGCTAAGCAAAACTTTGTCATCAATAAGACTGCATTATAAAAAAATTGTGATAGAATTTCAGTAGGACTTCCATATTTAGTCTGCTATCTTTAATTTCATTGTAACATAATCAAAATCTGTTTTTATGTGAACTCTAAATCTTTTATATATTCCAAAAGCAGTATTCCATGCCCTTACAGTAACGAAAACCATTAGGGTCAGACGTTGATATACTTGAGTAGAGAATCAGACAATTGTGCAACATATATGCTGCATGAAAGTCCATGCAGTTTGATACTTCAGTACTGGATTCTGAAGGGTTGAAAATAAAATGAGGCCAATAGAACTCACGATATTCTTTACCCACTGTTTCCTGAAATTGGGTTTGCTTAAGTATCTGTGTGTGGTATGATCAAAATATTGCTTCTGCTCTACATGGCAAGCGGGTCAGGATCCGCACAATTCCTGCTTCCAGATGCAGTAAATCTTGAGGCATATTTTTGAAATACTCAATTTTTTGTTGACAGGAAAACATTGCTTGATCCTTCATTGTTTTATCTATCACCATGGACTGGCTGTATCTATATGTACTTCCATTTCTTTCTTCATGTCCCAATGTTCTCTCAATGATAACTTTCTGTGTTCTTGATTTTTTAATGGAATTTAATGTTCATATTTTCGGTAATTTCAGCCATCATCACTGGAATTTTTTCCTCCATTTGTATTTCATCGGTGTTGTTTTGGGGATTGGTGAGTTGACTTGACCTTTCAAGAAAAAAGTAATGGTACTTTGTGTTTTAGCATCTTGGATGCTGAAGTTATGAAGGATTGATTTCCCCTACACTTTCCTGTGCTGGATCATAGGTGGCAGCATTATTGAACAAGTGTATATCTGCATCAATAATTTCATAGCGTTTGCTTTTGGTCATATGTCCCCGAGCATTTCTTATTACTAGTATTCCCGATAATAGACATTCTTCTTGGGGCTATGTCGAATGTGAGGGTCATTTTGCTTTGCTTTTTTTTTTTTTTTTTTTTTTCGCCTGTGGTATAGAGCATTCTTAATGTGTCTCTAGGCCGATCTCATTTCCTATTCAGACAGATTAAAAATTGATTCATATTAAGTTTCTTAGCTTTATAATAGAAAATATAAACACAACAGAGATATTTTAAACGTTATGATTTTGCAATTCAGTTGAGCTTAAGGACTTCTGTTATGTGAAATTTAATTAGAAATACATTTCCCTAGCACCTAGCCATATCCCACAATTTACTATCATGAATATATAAAACATGACATTCCTTGAAGAATAAAATGTTCTAATTTGGAATGCATTTTAACTCCTGGGACTTGACTTTTTATTAAGGCCAGTAGAAGGCTCCCGTCATTTTCCTTTTGGTCACAAAACATAAACTAAACACAAATGATCAAGGTTGACGTCGTTTCATGTACCTGGTTTAACATGTGAGATTGTTATCACAAGCAATCTCATTAACCTAAAGCAAGGAAACTAATTCTGACACACACACACTAATATTTAAACTCAATTTAGTAGGTTCCAGGATCTTGAAACATGTATTCAGTCAGACTTAGCCTTTAACTCTGCATATCAGGGAAAATCCCTGCAAAAATTACTCACAACCATGCATATACTAATTGTAAGCTCAGTGGACATGCTATAAAGACATAAAAAGGTTTCATATTAAGGCTAGATGTTGTGTGTGTGCGTGTGTATGTGTGTGATTATTCATTAAAATGTTGACAAAGTGTTGTGCAAAAGGGTACACATACATATGACAGTGCATACATTTCATGTGATATCATATACCCTTGATTTTTTCCCCTTCCCTAGATCAGGTAGGTATATATACAATACCTAGTATACCAAAATCCTCTACATTAACATGTAGCTTATGACAAAGGAAATAATCCTAGAACTTTAAATGTAATATCAACAATAGAATCCTCCTGAGTCCTCTTGGAGTTGTTTTACTTATTCTCATCTTTTACAGTCATATGTACTTAGCTGCTGAGCTATTGTTATCTACTGATAGGTCTATTCTAGACCGTTTTGTTTAGTACTTGTTAGGTTTTATATGCATAATGTAACGTCACTGAGGCAAACCTGTGGAAATACCATTTCAAAAGGATTTTCTTTTGCCGTCCTGGTCTCTACTGTCCCCTCACCCATCGTAACAGTCTTATAAAAGGAAACCTTGCCCCTTGGTTCTGTGTGTTCTACGCTTGTCTCACTCAACAATATTTGTTATAATTCTCATTATTTGC
>NW_025956948.1:0-34922 GCF_023159225.1 Perognathus longimembris pacificus
CTTAATCTCAGTGGAGATATTTACTGATAAACAACTACCTACGCAGCATGTTCATGTTGTTCCTAAATGAGCTTTTATGTCTCTCCCCTCACCACAAATCAGATTCTTCTGAGGAGTTCCCAGTACATTATCCTTTCCACTGTGTAATTACCTTAACAAGCTCCAGCTGTTTTTATTCTCAGAAGGTTTACTCCCTGATATACAGCAGACTACCACGTTCGTAAGTGCAGGTCTTAAATGAGCTTTTTTCTCTGTTCCCTCACCACAATCCAGATTCTTTTGGGGAGTTAGCAGTACTGTAACCATACCAGGAAGTACTTAATTTATTAAGCTACTGCTTTTCTTAATCTTAGTGGAGTATTTACTGATAAACAGCAACGTACGCAGCATGTTCATGTCGTTCCTAAATGAGCGTTTATCTCTCTCCCCTCACCACAAATCAGATTCTTCTGAGGAGTTCCCAGTACATTATCCTTTCCCCTGTGTAATTACCTTAACAAGCTCCAGCTGTTTTTATTCTCAGAAGGTTACCTCCCTGATATACAGCTGCCTACCCCCTTCGTAAGTGCAGGTCCTAAATGAGCTTTTTTCTCTGTTCCCTCACCACAATCCAGATTCTTTTGGGGAGTTACCAGTACAGTAACCATACCAGGAAGTACTTAGTTTATTAAGCTACTGCTTTTCTTAATCTCAGTGGAGATATTTACTGATAAACAGCTACCTACGCAGCATGTTCATGTCGTTCCTAAATGAGCTTTTATCTCTCTCCCCTCACCACGAATCAGATTCTTCTGAGGAGTTCCCAGTACCTTATCCTTTCCCCTGTGTAATTACCTTAACAAGCTCCAGCTGTTTTTATTCTCAGAAGCTTTACTCCCTGATATACAGCTGCCTACCCCCTTCGTAAGTGCAGGGCCTAAATGAGCTTTTTTCTCTGTTCCCTCACCACAATCCAGATCCTTTGGGGGAATTACCAGTACAGTAAACCATACCAAGAAGTACTTAATTTATTAAGCTACTGCTTTTCTTAAACTTAGTGGAGATATTTACTGATAAACAGCTACATACGCAGCATTTTCATGTCGTTCCTAAATGAGCTTTTATCTCTCTCCCCTCACCACAAATCAGATTCTTCTGAGGAGTTCCCAGTACATTATCCTTTCCCCTGTGTAATTACCTTATCAAGCTCCAGCTGTTTTTATTTTCAGAAGGTATACTCCCTGATATACAGCTGCCTACACCCTTCGTAAATGCAGGTCCTAAATGAGCTTTTTTCTCTGTTCCCTCACCACAATCCAGATTCTTTTGGGGAGTTACCAGTACAGTAACCATACCAGGAAGTACTAAATTTAATAAGCTACTGCTTTTCTTTTCTTTTTTTTTTTTTTTTTTTCTTGGCCAGTCCTGGGCCTTGGACTCAGGGCCTGAGAACTGTCCCTGGCTTCTTCCCGCTCAAGGCTAGCACTCTGCCACTTGAGCCACAGCGCCGCTTATGACCGTTTTCTGTATATGTGGTGCTGGAGAATCGAACCTAGGGCCTCGTGTATATGAGGCAGGCACTCTTGCCACTAGGCTATATCCCCAGCCCGCTTTTCTTAATCTCAGTGGAAATATTTACTGATAAACAGCTACCTACGCAGCATGTTCATGTCGTTCCTAAATGAGCTTTTATCTCTCTCCCCTCACCACAAATCAGATTCTTCTGAGGAGTTCCCAGTACATTATCCTTTCCCCTGTGTAATTACCTTAACAAGCTCCAGCTGTTTTTATTCTCAGAAGGTTTACTCCCTGATATACAGCTGCCTACCCCCTTCGTAAGTGCAGGTCCTAAATGAGCTTTTTTCTCTGTTCCCTCACCACAATCCAGATTCTTTTGGGGAGTTACCAGTACAGTAACCATACCAGGAAGTACTTAATTTATTAAGCTACTGCTTTCCTTAATCTCAGTGGAGATATTTACTGATAAACAGCTACCTACGCAGCATGTTCATGTCGCTCCTAAATGGCTTTTATCTCTCTCCCCTCACCACAAATCAGATTCTTCTGAGGAGTTCCCAGTACATTATCCTTTCCCATGTGTAATTACCTTAACAAGCTCCAGCTGTTTTTATTCTCAGAAGGTTTACTCCCTGATATACACATTCCTACCCCCTTCGTAAGTGCAGGTCCTAAATGAGCTTGTTTCTCTGTTCCCTCACCACAATCCAGATACTTTTGGGGAGTTACCAGTAGAGTAACCATACCAGGAAGTACTTAATTTATTAAGCTACTGCTTTTCTTAATCTCAGTGGAGATATTAACTGATAAACAGCTACCTACGCAGCATGTTCATGTCGTTCCTAAATGAGCTTTTATCACTCTCCCCTCACCACAAATCAGATTCTTCTGAGGAGTTCCCAGTACATTATCCTTTCCCCTGTGTAATTACCTTAACAAGCTCCAGCTGTTTTTATTCTCAGAAGGTTTACTCCCTGATATACAGCTGCCTACCCCCTTCGTAAGTGCAGGTCCTAAATCAGCTATTTTCTCTGTTCCCTCACCACAATCCAGATTCTTTTGGGGAGTTACCAGTACAGTAACCATACCAGGAAGTACTTAATTTATTAAGCTACTGCTTTTCTTAATCTCAGTGGAGATATTTACTGATAAACAGCTACCTACGCAGCACGTTCATGTCGTTCCTAAATGAGCTTTTATCTCTCTCCCCTCACCACAAATCAGATTCTTCTGAGGAGTTCCCAGTTATTATCCGTTCCCCTGTGTAATTACCTTAACAAGCTCCAGCTGTTTTTATTCTCAGAAAGTTTACTCCCTGATATACAGCTGCCTACCCCCTTCGTAAGTTCAGGTCCTAAATGAGCTTTTTTCTCTGTTCCCTCACCACAATCCAGATTCTTTTGGGGAGTTACCAGTACAGTAACCATACCAGGAAGTACTTAATTTATTGAGCTACTGCTTTTCTTAATCTTAGTGGAGATATTTACTGATAGACAGCTACCTACGCAGCATGTACATGTCGTTCCTAAATGAGCTTTTATCTCTCTCCCCTCACCACAAATGAGATTCTTCTGAGGAGTTCCCAGTACATTATCCTTTCCCCTGTGTAATTACCTTAACAAGCTCCAGCTGTTTTTATTCTCAGAAGGTTTACTCCCTGATATACTGCTGCCTACCCCCTTAGTAAGTGCAGGTCCTAAATGAGCTTTTTTCCCTGTTCCCTCACCACAATCCAGATTCTTTTGGGGAGTTACCAGTACAGTACCCATACCAGGAAGTACATTATTTATTAAGCTACTGCTTTTCTTAATCTCAGTGGAGATATTTACTGATAAACAACTACCTACGCAGCATGTTCATGTCGTTCCTAAATGAGCTTTTATCTCTCTCCCCTCACCACAAATCAGATTCTTCTGAGGTGTTCCCAGTACATTATCATTTACCCTGTGTAATTACCTTAACAAGCTCCAGCTGTTTTTATTCTCAGAAGGTTTACTCCCTGATATACAGCTGCCTACCCCCTTCGTGAGTGCAGTTCCTAAATGAGCTTTTTAATCTGTTCCCTCACCACAATCCAGATTCTTTTGGGGAGTTACCAGTACAGTAACCATACCAGGAAGTACTTAATTTATTAAGCTACTGCTTTTCTTAATCTCAGTGGAGATATTTACTGATAAACAGCTACCTACGCAGCATGTTCATGTCGTTCAGAAATGAGCTTTTATCTCTCTCCCCTCACCACAAATCAGATTCTTCTGAGGAGTTCCCAGTACATTATCCTTTCCCCTGTGTAATTACCTTAACAAGCTCCAGCTGTTTTTATTCTCAGAAGGTTTACTCCCTGATATACAGCTGCCTACCCCCTTCGTAAGTGCAGGTCCTAAATGAGCTTTTTTCTCTGTTCCCTCACCACAATCCAGATTCTTTTGGGGAGTTACCAGTACAGTATCCATACCAGGAAGTACTTAATTTATTAAGCTACTGCTTTTCTTAATCTTAGTGGAGATATTTACTGATAAACAGCTACCTACGCTGCATGTTCATGTCGTTCCTAAATGAGCTTTTTTCTCTCTCCGCTCACCACAAATCAGATTCTTCTGAGGAGTTCCCAGTACATTACCCTTTCCCCTGTGTAATTACCTGAACAAGCTCCAGCTGTTTTTATTCTCAGAAGGTTTACTCCCTGATATACAGCTGCCTACCCCCTTGGTAAGTGCAGGTCCTAAATGAGCTTTTTTCTCTGTTCCCTCACCACAATCCAGATTCTTTTGGGGAGTTACCAGTACAGTAACCATACCAGGAAGTACTTAATTTATTAAGCTACTGCTTTTCTTAATCTCAGTGGAGATATTTACTGATAAACAGCTACCTTCGCAGCATGTTCATGTCGTTCCTAAATGAGCATTTATCTCTCTCCCCTCACCACAAATCAGATTCTTCTGGGGAGTTCCCAGTACATTATCCTTTCCCCTGTGTAATTACCTGAACAAGCTCCAGCTGTTTTTATTCTCAGAAGGTTTACTCCCTGATATACAGCTGCCTACCCCCTTCGTAAGTGGAGGTCCTAAATGAGCTTTTTTCTCTGTTTCCTCACCACAATCCAGATTCTTTTGGGGAGTTACCAGTACAGTAACCATACCAGGAAGTAATTAATTTATTAAGCTACTGCTTTTCTTAATCTCAGTGGAGATATTTACTGATAAACAGCTACGTACGCAGCATGTTCATGTCGTTCCTAAATGAGCTTTTATCTCTCTCCCCTCACCACAAATCAGATTCTTCTGAGGAGTTCCCAGTACATTATCCTTTCCCCTGTGTAATTACCTTAACAAGCTCCAGCTGTTTTTATTCTCAGAAGGTTTACTCCCTGATATACAGCTGCCTACCCCCTTCGTAACTGCAGGTCCTAAATGAGCTTTTTTCTCTGTTCCCTCACCACAACCCAGATTCTTTTGGGGATTTACCAGTACAGTAACCATACCAGGAAGTACTTAATTTATTAAGCTACTGCTTTTCTTAATCTCAGTGGAGATATTTACTGATAAACAGCTACCTACGCAGCATGTTCATGTCGTTCCTAAATGAGCTTTTATCTCTCTCCACTCACCACAAATCAGATTCTTCTGAGGAGTACCCAGTACATTATCCTTTTCCCTGTGTAATTACCTTAACAAGCTCCAGCTGTTTTTATTCTCAGAAGGTTTACTCCCTGATATACAGCTGCCTACCCCCTTCGTAAGTGCAGGGCCTAAATGAGCTTTTTTCTCTGTTCCCTCACCACAATCCAGATCTTTTGGGGGAATTACCAGTACAGTAACCATACCAAGAAGTACTTAATTTATTAAGCTACTGCTTTTCTTAAAATTAGTGGAGATATTTACTGATAAACAGCTACATACGCAGCATTTTCATGTCGTTCCTAAATGAGCTTTTATCTCTCTCCCCTCACCACAAATCAGATTCTTCTGAGGAGTTCCCAGTACATTATCCTTTCCCCTGTGTAATTACCTTATCAAGCTCCAGCTGTTTTTATTTTCAGAAGGTATACTCCTTGATATACCGCTGCCTACCCCCTTCGTAAATGCAGGTCCTCAATGAGCTTTTTTCTATGTTCCCTCACCACAATCCAGATTCTTTTGGGGAGTTACCAGTACAGTAACCATACCAGGAAGTACTTAATTTAATAAGCTACTGCTTTTCTTTTTTTTTTTTTTTGGCCAGTCCTGGGCCTTGGACTCAGGGCCTGAGAACTGTCCCTGGCTTCTTCCCGCTCAAGGCTAGCACTCTGCCACTTGAGCCACAGCGCCGCTTATGGCCGTTTTCTGTATATGTGGTGCTGGAGAATCGAACCTAGGGCCTCGTGTATATGAGGCAGGCACTCTTGCCACTAGGCTATATCCCCAGCCCGCTTTTCTTAATCTCAGTGGAGATATTTACTGATAAACAGCTACCTACGCAGCATGTTCAGGTCGTTCCTAAATGAGCTTTTATCTCTCTCCCCTCACCACAAATCAGATTCTTCTGAGGAGTTCCCAGTACATTATCCTTTCCCCTGTGTAATTACCTTAACAAGCTCCAGCTGTTTTTATTCTCAGAAGGTTTACTCCCTGATATACAGCTGCTTACCCCCTTCGTAAGTGCAGGTCCTAAATGAGCTTTTTTCTCTGTTCCCTCACCACAATCCAGATTCTTTTGGGGAGTTACCAGTACAGTAACCATACCAGGAAGTACTTAATTTATTAAGCTACTGCTTTTCTTAATCTCAGTGGAGATATTTACTGATAAACAGCTACCTACGCAGCATGTTCATGTCGTTCCTAAATGAGCTTTTATCTCTCTCCCCTCACCACAAATCAGATTCTTCTGAGGAGTTCCCAGTACATTATCCTTTCCCCTGTGTAATTACCTTAACAAGCTCCAGCTGTTTTTATTCTCAGAAGGTTTACTCCCTGATATACAGCTGCCTACCCCCTTCGTAAGTGCAGGTCCTAAATGAGCTTTTTTCTCTGTTCCCTCACCACAATCCAGATTCTTTTGGGGAGTTACCAGTACAGTAACCATACCAGGAAGTACTGAATTTATTAAGCTACTGCTTTTCTTAATCTCAGTGGAGATATTTACTGATAAACAGCTACCTACGCAGCATGTTCATGTCGTTCCTAAATGAGCTTTTATCTCTCTCCCCTCACCACAAATCAGATTCTTCTGAGGAGTTCCCAGTACATTATCCTTTCCCCTGTGTAATTACCTTAACAAGCTCCAGCTGTTCTTATTCTCAGAAGGTTTACTCCCTGATATACAGCTGCCTACCCCCTTAGTAAATGCAGGTCCTAAATGAGCTTTTTTCTCTGTTTCCGCACCACAACCCAGATTCTTTTGGGGAGTTACCAGTACAGTAACCATACCAGGAAGTACTTAATTTATTAAGCTACTGCTTTTCTTAATCTCAGTGGAGATATTTACTGATAAACAGCTACGTACGCAGCATGTTCATGTCGTTCCTAAATGAGCTTTTATCTCTCTCCCCTCACCACAAATCAGATACTTCTGAGGAGTTCCCAGTACATTATCCTTTCCCCTGTGTAATTACCTTAACAAGCTCCAGCTGTTTTTATTCTCAGAAGGTTTACTCACTGATATACAGCTGCCTACCGCCCTCGTAAGTGCAGGTCCTAAATGAGCTTTTTTCTCTGTTCCCTCACCACAATCCAGATTCTTTTTCGTAGTTACCAGTATAGTAACTATACCAGGAAGTACTTAATTTATTAAGCTACTGCTTTTCTTAATCTCAGTGGAGATATTTACTGATAAACAGCTACCTACGCAGCATGTTCATGTCGTTCCTAAATGAGCTTTTATCTCTCTCCCCTCACCACAAATCAGATTCTTCTGAGGAGTTCCCAGTACATTATCCTTTCCCCTGTGTAATTACCTTAACAAGCTCCAGCTGTTTTTATTCTCAGAAGGTTTACTCCCTGATATACAGCTGCCTACCCCCTTCGTAAGTGCAGGTCCTAAATGAGCTTTTTTCTCTGTTCCCTCACCACAATCCAGATTCTTTTGGGGGAGTTACCAGTACAGTAACCATACCAGGAAGTACTTAATTTATTAAGCTACTGCTTTTCTTAATCTCAGTGGAGATATTTACTGATAAACAGCTACCTACGCAGCATGTTCATGTCGTTCCTAAATGAGCTTTTATCTCTCTCCCCTCACCACAAATCAGATTCTTCTGAGGAGTTCCCAGTACATTATCCTTTCCCCTGTGTAATTCCCTTAACAAGCTCCAGCTGTTTTTATTCTCAGAAGGTTTACTCCCTGATATACAGCTGCCTACCCCCTTCGTAAGTGCAGGTCCTAAATGAGCTTTTTTCTCTGTTCCCTCACCACAATCCAGATTCTTTTGGGGAGTTACCAGTACAGTAACCATACCAGGAAGTACTGAATTTATTAAGCTACTGCTTTTCTTAATCTCAGTGGAGATATTTACTGATAAACAGCTACCTACGCAGCATGTTCATGTCGTTCCTAAATGAGCTTTTATCTCTCTCCCCTCACCACAAATCAGATTCTTCTGAGGAGTTCCCAGTACATTATCCTTTCCCCTGTGTAATTACCTTAACAAGCTCCAGCTGTTTTTATTCTCAGAAGGTTTACTCCCTGATATACAGCTGCCTATCCACTTCGTAAGTGCAGGTCCTAAATGAGCTTTTTTCTCTGTTCCCTCACCACAATCCAGATTCTTTTGGGGAGTTACCAGTACAGTAACCATACCAGGAAGTACTTAATTTATTAAGCTACTGATTTTCTTAATCTCACTGGAGATAGTTACTTATAAACAGCTACATACGCAGCATGTTCATTTCGTTCCTAAATGAGCTTTTATCTCTCTCCCCTCACCACAAATCAGATTCTTCTGAGGAGTTCCCAGTACATTATCCTTTCCCCTGTGTAATTACCTTAACAAGCTCCAGCTGTTTTTATTCCCAGAAGGGATACTCCCTGATGTACAGCTGCCTACCCCCTTAGTAAGTGCAGGTCTTAAATGAGCTTTTTTCTCTGTTCCCGCACCACAACCCAGATTCTTTTGGGGAGTTACCAGTACAGTAACCATACCAGGAAGTACTTAATTTATTAAGCTACTGCTTTGGTTAATCTCAGTGGAGATATTTACTGATAAACAGCTACCTGCGCAGCATGTTCATTTCGTTCCTAAATGAGCTTTTATCTCTCTCCCCTCACCACAAATCAGATTCTTCTGAGGAGTTCCCAGTACATTATCCTTTCCCCTGTGTAAGTACCTTAACAAGCTCCAGCTGTTTTTATTCTCAGAAGATTTACTCCCTGATATACAGGTGCCTACCCCCTTCGTAAGTGCAGGTCTTAAGTGAGCTTTTTTCTCTGTTCCCTCACCACAATCCAGATTCTTTTGGGGAGTTACCAGTACAGTAACCATACCAGGAAGTACTTAATTTCTTAAGCTACTGCTTTTCTTAATCTCAGTGGAGATATTTACTGATAAACAGCTACCTACGCAGCATATTCATGTCGTTCCTAAATGAGCTTTTATATCTCTTCCCTCACCACGAATCAGATTCTAATGAGGAGTTCCCAGTACATTATCCTTTCCATTGTGTAATTACCTTAAGAAGCTCCAGCTGTTTTTATTCTCAGAAGGTCTACTCCCTGATATACTGCTGCCTACCCCCTTCATATGTGCAGGTCCTAAATGAGCTTTTTTCTCTGTTCCCTCACCACAATCCAGATTCTTTTGTGGAGTAACCAGTACAGGAACCATACCAGGAAGAACTTAATTTATTAAGCTACTACTTTTCTTAATCTCAGTGGAGATATTTACTGATAAACAGCTACGTACGCAGCATGTTCATGTCGTTCCTAAATGAGCTTTTATCTCTCTCCCCTCACCACAAATCAGATTCTTCTGAGGAGTTCCCAGTACATTATCCTTTCCCCTGTGTAATTACCTTAACAAGCTCCAGCTGTTTTTATTCTCAGAAGGTTTACTCACTGATATACAGCTGCCTACCGCCCTCGTAAGTGCAGGTCCTAAATGAGCTTTTTTCTCTGTTCCCTCACCACAATCCAGATTCTTTTTCGTAGTTACCAGTATAGTAACTATACCAGGAAGTACTTAATTTATTAAGCTACTGCTTTTCTTAATCTCAGTGGAGATATTTACTGATAAACAGCTACCTACGCAGCATGTTCATGTCGTTCCTAAATGAGCTTTTATCTCTCTCCCCTCACCACAAATCAGATTCTTCTGAGGAGTTCCCAGTACATTATCCTTTCCCCTGTGTAATTACCTTAACAAGCTCCAGCTGTTTTTATTCTCAGAAGGTTTACTCCCTGATATACAGCTGCCTACCCCCTTGGTAAGTGCAGTTCCTAAATGAGCTTTTTAATCTGTTCCCTCACCACAATCCAGATTCTTTTGGGGAGTTACCAGTACAGTAACCATACCAGGAAGTACTTAATTTATTAAGGTACTGCTTTTCTTAATCTCAGTGGAGATATTTACTGATAAACAGCTACCTACGCAGCATGTTCATGTCGTTCAGAAATGAGCTTTTATCTCTCTCCCCTCACCACAAATCAGATTCTTCTGAGGAGTTCCCAGTACATTATCCTTTCCCATGTGTAATTACCTTAACAAGCTCCAGCTGTTTTTATTCTCAGAAGGTTTACTCCCTGATATACAGCTGCCTACCCCCTTCGTAAGTGCAGGTCCTAAATGAGCTTTTTTCTCTGTTCCCTCACCACAATCCAGATTCTTTTGGGGAGTTACCAGTACAGTATCCATACCAGGAAGTACTTAATTTATTAAGCTACTGCTTTTCTTAATCTTAGTGGAGATATTTACTGATAAACAGCTACCTACGCTGCATGTTCATGTCGTTCCTAAATGAGCTTTTTTCTCTCTCCGCTCACCACAAATCAGATTCTTCTGAGGAGTTCCCAGTACATTATCCTTTCCCCTGTGTAATTACCTGAACAAGCTCCAGCTGTTTTTATTCTCAGAAGGTTTACTCCCTGATATACAGCTGCCTACCCCCTTCGTAAGTGCAGGTCCTAAATGAGCTTTTTTCTCTGTTCCCTCACCACAATCCAGATTCTTTTGGGGAGTTACCAGTACAGGAACCATACCAGGAAGTACTTAATTTATTAAGCTACTGCTTTTCTTAATCTCAGTGG
This sequence comes from Perognathus longimembris pacificus, assembly GCF_023159225.1. Classification (NCBI taxonomy): domain Eukaryota; kingdom Metazoa; phylum Chordata; class Mammalia; order Rodentia; family Heteromyidae; genus Perognathus; species Perognathus longimembris. Next base: position 10,714 of record NW_025956948.1, read on the forward strand.
AGATATTTACTGATAAACAGCTCCCTACACAGCATGTTTATGTCGTTCCTAAATGAGCTTTTATCTCTATCCCCTCACCACAAATCAGATTCTTCTGAGGAGTTCCCAGTACATTATCCTTTCCCCTGTGTAATTACCTTAACAAGCTCCAGCTGTTTTTATTCTCAGAAGGTTTACTCCCTGATATACAGCTGCCTACCCCCTTCGTAAGTGCAGGTCCTAAATGAGCTTTTTTCTCTGTTCCCTCACCACAATCCAGATTCTTTTGGGGAGTTACCAGTACAGTATCCATACTAGGAAGTACTTAATTTATTAAGCTACTGCTTTTCTTAATCTCAGTGGAGATATTTACTGATAAACAGCTACGTACGCAGCATGTTCATGTCGTTCCTAAAAGCTTTTATCTCTCTCCCCTCAACACAAATCAGATTCTTCTGAGGAGTTCCCAGTACATTATCCTTTCCCCTGTGTAATTACCTTAACAAGCTCCAGCTGTTTTTATTCTCAGAAGGTTTACTCCCTGATATACAGCTGCCTAACCCCTTCGTAAGTGTAGGTCCTAAATGAGCTTTTTTCTCTGTTCCCTCACCACAATCCAGATTCTTTTGGGGAGTTACCAGTACAGTAACCATACCAGGAAGTACTAAATTTATTAAGCAACTGCTTTTCTTAATCTCAGTGGAGATATTTACTGATAAACAGCTACCTACGCTGCATGTTCATGTCGTTCCTAAATGAGCTTTTATCTCTCTCCCCTCACCACAAATCAGATTCTTCTGAGGAGTTCCCAGTACATTATCCTTTCCCCTGTGTAATTACCTTAACAAGCTCCAGCTGTTTTTATTCTCAGAAGGTTTACTCCCTGATATACAGCTGCCTACCCCCTTGGTAAGTGCAGGTCCTAAATGAGCTTTTTTCTCTGTTCCCTCACCACAATCCAGATTCTTTTGGGGAGTTACCAGTAGAGTAACCATACCAGGAAGTACTTAATTTATTAAGCTACTGCTTTTCTTAATCTCAGTGGAGATATTTACTGATAAACAGCTACCTTCGCAGCATGTTCATGTCGTTCCTAAATGAGCATTTATCTCTCTCCCCTCACCACAAATCAGATTCTTCTGAGGAGTTCCCAGTACATTATCCTTTCCCCTGTGTAATTACCTTAACAGGCTCCAGCTGTTTTTATTCTCAGAAGGTTTACTCCCTGATATACAGCTGCCTACCCGCTTCGTAAGTGCAGGTCCTAAATGAACTTTTTTCTTTGTTCCCGCACCACAATCCAGATTCTTTTGGGGAGTTACCAGTACAGTAACCATACCAGGAAGTACTTAATTTATTAAGCTACTGCTTTTCTTAATCTCAGTGGAGATATTTACTGATAAACAGCTACCTAAGCAGCATGTTCATTTCGTTCCTAAATGAGCTTTTATCTCTCTCCCCTCACCACGAATCAGATTCTTCTGAGGAATTCCCAGTACATTAACCTTTCCCCTGTGTAATTACCTTAATAAGCTCCAGCTGTTTTTATTCTCAGAAGGTTTACTCCCTGATATACAGCTGCCTACCCCCTTCGTAAGTGCAGGTCCTAAATGAGTTTTTTTCTCTGTTCCCTCACCACAATCCAGATTCTTTTGGGGAGTTACCAGGACAGTAACCATACCAGGAAGTTCTGAATTTATTAAGCTACTGCTTTTCTTAACCTCAGTGGAGATATTTTCTGATAAACAGCTACATACGCAGCATGTTCATGTCGTTCCTAAATGAGCATTTACCTCTCTCCCCTCACCACAAATCAGATTCTTCTGAGGAGTTCCCAGTACATTATGCTTTCCCCTGTGTAATTACCTTAAGAAACTCCAGCTGTTTTTATTCTCAGAAGGTTTACTCACTGATATACAGCTGCCTACCCCCTTCGTAAGTGCAGGTCATAAATGAGCTTTTTTCTCTGTTCCCTCACCACAATCCAGATTCTTTTGGGGAGTTACCAGTACATGAACGATACCAGGAAGTACTTAATTTATTAAGCTACTGCTTTTCTTAATCTCAGTGGAGATATTTACTGATAAACAGCTACGTACAAAGCATGTTCATGTCGTTCCTAAATGAGCTTTTATCTCTCTCCCCTCACCACAAATCAGATTCTTCTGAGGAGTTCCCAGTACATTATCCTTTCCCCTGTGTAATTACCTCAACAAGCTCTAGCTGTTTTTATTCTCAGAAGGTTTACTCCCTGATATACAGCTGCCTACCCCCTTCGTAAGTGCAGGTCCTAAATGAGCTTTTTTCTCTGTTGCCTCACCACAACCAGATTCTTTTGTGGAGTTACCAGTACAGTAACCATAGCAGGAAGTACTTAAATTATTAAGCTACTGCTTTTCTTAATATCAGTGGAGATATTTACTGATAAACAGCTACCTACGCAGCATGTTCATGTCGTTCCTAAATGAGCTTTTATCTCTCTCCCCTCACCACAAATCAGATTCTTCTGAGGAGTTCCCAGTACATTATCCTTTCCCCTGTATAATTACCTTAACAAACTCCAGCTGTTTTTTTCTCAGAAGGTTTACTCCCTGATATACAGCTGCCCACCCCCTTCGTAAGTGCAGGTCCTAAATGAGCTTTTTTCTCTGTTCCCTCACCACAATCCAGATTCTTTTGGGGAGTTACCAGTACAGTAACCATACCAGGAAGTACTTAATTTATTAAGCTACTGCTTTTCTTAATCTCAGTGGAGATATTTATTGATAAACAGCTACCTACGCAGCATGTTCATGTCGTTCCTAAATGAGCTTTTATCTCTCTCCCCTCACCACAAATCAGATTCTTCTGAGGAGTTCCCAGTACTTTATCCTTTCCCCTATGTAATTACCTTAACAAGCTCCAGCTGTTTTTATTCTCAGAAGGTTTACTCCCTGATACACAGCTGCCTACCCGCTTTGTAAGTGCAGGTCCTAAATGAGCTTTTTTCTCTGTTCCCTCACCACAATCCAGATTCTTTTGGGGAGTTACCAGTACAGTAACCATACCTGGAAGTACTTAATTTATTACGCTACTGCTTTTCTTAATCTCAGTGGAGATATTTACTGATAAACAGCTACCTACGCAGCATGTTCATGTCGTTCCTAAATGAGCTTTTATCTCTCTCCCCTCACCACAAATCAGATTCTTCTGAGGAGTTCCCAGTACATTATCCTTTCCCCTGTGTAATTACCTTAACAAGCTCCAGCTGTTTTTATTCTCAGAAGGTTTACTCCCTGATATACAGCTGCCTACCCCCTTCGTAAGTGAAGGTCCTAAATGAGCTTTTTTCTCTGTTCCCTCAACACAATTCAGATTCTTTTGGGGAGTTACCAGTACAGTAACCATACCAGGAAGTACTTAATTTATTAAGCTACTGCTTTTCTTAATCTCAGTGAAGATATTTACTGATAAACAGCTACCTACGCAGCATGTTCATGTCGTTCCTAAATGAGCTTTTATCTTTCTCCCCTCACCTCAAATCAGATTCTTCTGAGGAGTTCCCAGTACATTATCCTTTCCCCTCTGTAATTACCTTAACAAGCTCCAGCTGTTTTTATTCTCAGAAGGTTTACTCCCTGATATACAGCTGCCTACCCCCTTCGTAAGTGTAGGTCCTAAATGAGCTTTTTTCTCTGTTCCCTCACCACAATCCAGATACTTTTGGGGTGTTACCAGTACAGTAACCATACCAGGAAGTACTTAATTTATTAAGCTACTGCTTTTCTTAATCTCAGTGGAGATATTTACTGATAAACAGCTATGTACGCAGCATGTTCATGTCGTTCCTAAATGAGCTTTTATCTCTCTCCCCTCACCACAAATCAGATTCTTCTGAGGAGTTCCCAGTACATTATCCTTTCCCCTGTGTAATTACCTTAACAAGCTCCAGCTGTTTTTATTCTCAGAAGGTTTACTCCCTGATATACAGCTGCCTACCCCCTTCGTAAGTGCAGGTCCTTAATGAGCTTTTTTCTCTGTTCCCTCACCACAATCCAGATTCTTTTGGGGAGTTACCAGTACAGTATCCATACTAGGAAGTACTTAATTTATTAAGCTACTGCTTTTCTTAATCTCAGTGGAGATATTTACTGATAAACAGCTACGTACGCAGCATGTTCATGTCGTTCCTAAAAGCTTTTATCTCTCTCCCCTCAACACAAATCAGATTCTTCTTAGGAGTTCCCAGTACATTATCCTTTCCCCTGTGTAATTACCTTAACAAGTACCAGCTGTTTTTATTCTCAGAAGGTTTACTCCCTGAAATACAGCTGCCTACCCCCTTCGTAATTGCAGGTGCTAAATGAGCTTTTTTCTCTGTTCCCTCACCACAATCCAGATTCTTTTGGGGAGTTACCAGTACAGTATCCATACCAGGAAGTACTTAATTTATTAAGCAACTGCTTTTCTTAATCTCAGTGGAGATATTTACTGATAAACCGCTACGTATGCAGCTTGTTCATCTCGTTCCTAAATGAGCATTTATCTCTCTCCCTCACCACAAATCAGATTCTTCTGAGGAGTTCCCAGTAAATTATCCTTTCCCCTGTGTAATTACCTTAACCAGCTCCAGCTGTTTTTATTCTCAGAAGGTTTACTCCCTGATATACAGCTGCCTACCCCCTTCGTAAGTGCAGGTCCTAAATGAGCTTTTTTCTCTGTTCCCTCAACACAATCCAGATTCTTTTGGGGAGTTACCGGTACAGTAAACATACCAGGAAGTACTTAATTTATTAAGCTACTGCTTTTCTTAATCTCAATGGAGATATTTACTGATAAACAGCTACCTACGCAGCATGTTCATGTCGTTCCTAAATGAGCTTTTATCTTTCTCCCCTCACCTCAAATCAGATTCTTCTGATGAGTTCCCAGTACATTATCCTTTCCCCTCTGTAATTACCTTAACAAGCTCCAGCTGTTTTTATTCTCAGAAGGTTTACTCCCTGATATACAGCTGCCTACCCCCTTCGTAAGTGCAGGTCCTAAATGAGATTTTTTCCCCGTTCCCTCACCACAATCCAGATTCTTTTGGGGAGTTACCAGTACAGTAACCATACCAGGAAGTACTTAATTTATTAAGCTACTGCTTTTCTTAATCTCAGTGGAGATATTTACTGATAAACAGCTACCTACGCAGCATGTTCATGTCGTTCCTAAATGAGCTTTTATCTCTCTCCCCTCTCCACAAATCAGACTCATCTGAGGAGATCCCAGTACATTATCCTTTCCCCTGTGTAATTACCTTAACAAGCTCCAGCTGTTTTTATTCTCAGAAGGTTTACTCCCTGATATACAGCTGCCTAACCCCTTCGTAAGTGCAGGTCCTAAATGAGCTTTTTTCTCTGTTCCCTCACCACAATCCAGATTCTTTTGTGGAGTTACCAGTACAGTACACATACCAGGAAGTACTTAATTTATTAAGCTACTGCTTTTCTTAATCTCAGTGGAGATATTTACTGATAAACAGCTACCTAAGCAGCATGTTCATGTCGTTCTGAAATGAGCTTTTATCTCTCCCCTCACCACGAATCAGATTCTTCTGAGGAGTTCCCAGTACATTATCCTTTCCCCTGTGTAATTACCTTAACAAGCTCCAGCTGTTTTTATTCTCAGAAGGTTTACTCCCTGATATACAGCTGTCTACACCCTTCGTAAGTGCAGGTCCTAAATGAGCGTTTTTCTCTGTTCCCTCACCACAATCCAGATTCTTTTGGGGAGTTACCAGTACGTAACCATCCCAGGAAGTACTTAATTTATTAAGCTACTGCTTTTCTTAATCTCAGTGGAGATATTTACTGATAAACAGCTACCTACGCAGCATGTTCATGTCGTTCCTAAAGGAGCTTTTATCTCTCTCCCCTCACCACAAATCAGATTCTTCTGAGGAGTTCACAGTACATTATCCTTTCCCCTGTGTAATTACCTTAACAAGCTCCAGCTGTTTTTATTCTCAGAAGGTTTACTCCCTGATATACAGCTGCCTACCCCCTTCGTAAGTGCAGGTCCTAAATGAGCTTTTTTCTCTGTTCCCTCACCAAAATCCAGATTCTTTTGGGGAGTTACCAGTACAGTATCCATACCAGGAAGTACTTAATTTATTAAGCTACTGCTTTTCTTAATCTCAGTGGAGATATTTACTGATAAACAGCTACCTACGCAGCATGTTCATGTCGTTCCTAAATGAGCTTTTATCTCTCTCCCCTCACCACAAATCAGATTCTTCTGAGGAGTTCCCAGTACATTATCCTTTCCCCTGTGTAATTACCTTAACAAGCTCCAGCTGTTTTGATTCTCAGAAGGTTTACTCCCTGATATACAGCTGCCTACCCCCTTCGTAAGTGCAGGTCCTAAATGAGCTTTTTTCTCTGTTCCCTCACCACAGTCCAGATTCTTTTGGGGAGTTACCAGTACAGTAACAATACCAGGAAGTACTTAATTTATTAAGCTACTGCTTTTCTTAATCTCAGTGGAGATATTTACTGATAAACAGCTACGTACGCAGCATATTCCTGTCGTTCTTAAATGAGCTTTTATCTGTCTCCCCTCACCACAAATCAGATTCTTCTGAGGAGTTCCCGGTACATTACCCTTTCCCCTGTGTAATTACCTTAACAAGCTATAGCTGTTCTTATTCTCAGAAGGTTTACTCCCTGATATACAGCTGCCTACCCCCTTCGTAAGTGCAGGTCCTAAATGAGCTTTTTTCTCTGTTCCCTCACCACAATCCAGATTCTTTTGGGGAGTTACCAGTACAGTAACCATACCAGGAAGTACTTAATTTATTAAGCTACTGCTTTTCTTAATCTCAGTGGAGATATTTACTGATAAACACCTACCTACGCTGCATGTTCATGACGTTCCTAAATGAGCTTTTATCTCTCTCCCCTCACCACAAATCAGATTCTTCTGGAGAGTTCCCAGTACTTTATCCTTTCCCCTGTGTAATTACCTTAACAAGCTCCAGCTGTTTTTATTCTCAGAAGGTTTACTCCCTGATATACAGCTGCCTACCCCCTTCGTAAGTGCAGGTCCTAAATGAGCTTTTTTCTCTGTTCCCTCACCACAATCCAGATTCTTTTGGGGAGTTACCAGTACAGTAACCATACCAGGAAGTAATTTATTTATTAAGCTACTGCTTTTCTTAATCTCAGTGGAGATATTTACTGATAAGCAGCTACCTACGCAGCATGTTCATGTCGTTCCTAAATGAGCTTTTATCTCTCTCCCCTCACCACAAATCAGATTCTTCTCAGGAGTTCCCAGTACATTATCCTTTCCCCTGTGTAATTACCTTAACAAGCTCCAGCTGTTTTATTCTCAGTAGGTTTACTCCCTGATATACAGCTGCCTACCCCCTTCGTAAGTGCAGGTCCTAAATGAGCTTTTTTCTCTGTTCCCTCACCACAATCCAGATTCATTTGGGGAGTTACCAGTACAGTACCCATACCAGGAAGTACTTAATTTATTAAGCTACTGCTTTTCTTAATCTCAGTGGAGATATTTACTGATAAACAGCTACCTAAGCAGCATGTTCGTGTCGTTCCTAAAAGAGCTTTTATCTCTCTCCCCACACCACAAATCAGATTCTTCTGAGGAGTTCCCAGTACATTATCCTTTCCCCTGTGTAATTACCTTAACAAGCTCCAGCTGTTTTTATTCTCAGAAGGTTTACTCCCTGATATACAGCTGCCTACCCCCTTCGTAAGTGCAGGTCCTAAATGAGCTTTTTTCTCTGTTCCCTCACCACAATCCAGATTCTTTTGGGGAGTTACCAGTACAGTAACCATACCAGGAAGTACTTAATTTATTAAGCTACTGCTTTTCTTAATCTCAGTGGAGATATTTACTGATAAACCGCTACCTACACAGCATGTTCATGTCGTTCCTAAATGAGCTTTTATCTCTCTCCCCTCACCACAAATCAGATACTTCTGAAATGTTCCCAGTACATTATCCTTTCCCCTGTGTAATTACCTTAACAAGCTCCAGCTGTTTTTATTCTCAGAAGGTTTACTCCCTGATATACAGCTGCCTACCCCCTTCGTAAGTGCAGGTCCTAAATGAGCTTTTTTCTCTGTTCCCTCACCACAATCCAGATTCTTTTGGGGAGTTACCAGTACAGTAACCATACCAGGAAGTACTTAATTTATTAAGCTACTGCTTTTCTTAATCTCAGTGGAGATATTTACTGATAAACCGCTACCTACGCAGCATGTTCATGTCGTTCCTAAATGAGCTTTTATCTCTCTCCCCTCACCACAAATCAGATTTTTTCTGAAATGTTCCCAGTACATTATCCTTTCCCCTGTGTAATTACCTTAACAAGCTCCAGCTGTTTTTATTCTCAGAAGGTTTACTCCCTGATATCCAGCTGCTTACCACGTCGTAAGTGCGGGTCCTAAATGAGCTTTTTTCTCTGTTCCCTCACCACAATCCAGATTCTTTTGGGGAGTTACCAGTACAGTAACGATACCAGAAAGTACTTAATTTATTAAGCTACTGCTTTTCTTAATCTCAGTGGAGATATTTACTGATAAACAGCTACCTACGCAGCATGTTAATGTCGTTCCTAAATGAGCTTTTATCTCTCTCCCCTCATCGCAAATCAGATTCTTCTGAGGAGTTCCCAGTACATTATCCTTTCCCCTGTGTAATTACCTTAACAAGCTCCAGCTGTTTTTATTCTCAGAAGGTTTACTCCCTGATATACAGCTGACTACACCCTTGGCAAGTGCAGGTCCTAAATGAGCTTTTTTCTCTGTTCCCTCACCACAATCCAGATTCTTTTGGGGAGTTACCAGTACAGTAACCATACCAGGAAGTACTTAATTTATTACGCTACTGCTTTTCTTAATCTCAGTGGAGATATTTACTGATAAACAGCTACCTACGCAGCATGTTCCTGTCGTTCCTAAATGATCTTTTATCTCTCTCCCCTCACCACAAATCAGATTCTTCTGAGGAGTTCCCGGTACATTATCCTTTCCACTGTGTAATTACCTTAACAAGCTCCAGCTGTTTTTATTCTCAGAAGGTTTAGTCCCTGATATACAGCTGCCTACCCCCTTCGTAAGTGCAGGTCCTAAATGAGCTCTTTTCTCTGTTCCCTCACCACAATCCAGATTCTTTTGGGGAGTTAGCAGTACAGTAACCATACCAGGAAGTACTTAATTTATTAAGCTACTGCTTTTCTTAATCTCAGTGGAGATATTTACTGATAAACAGCTACCTACGCAGCATGTTCATGTCGTTCCTAAATGAGCTTATATCTCTCTCCCCTCACTACAAATCAGTTTCTTCTGAGGAGTTCCCAGTACATTATCCTTTCCCCTGTGTAATTTCCTTAACAAGGTCCAGCTGTTTTTATTCTCAGAAGGTTTACTCCCTGATATACTGCTGCCTATCCCCTTCGTAAGTGCAGGTCCTAAATGAGCTTTTTTCTCTGTTCCTTCACCACAATCCAGATTCTTCTGGGGACTTACCAGTACAGTAACCATACCAGGAAGTACTTAATATATTAAGCTACTGCTTTTCTTAATCTCAGTGGAGATATTTACTGATAAGCAGCTGCCTACGCAGCATGTTCATGTCGTTTATAAATGAGCTTTTATCTCTCTCCCCTCACCACAAATGAGATTCTTCTGAGGAGTTCCCAGTACATTATGCTTTCCCCTGTGTAATTACCTTAACAAGCTCCAGCTGTTTTTATTCTCAGAAGGTTTACTCCCTGATATACAGCTGCCTACCCCCTTCGTAAGTGCAGGTCCTAAATGAGCTTTTTTCTCTGTTCCCTCACCACAATCCAGATTCTTTTGGGGAGTTACCAGTACAGTACCCATACCAGGAAGTACTTAATTTATTAAGCTACTGCTTTTCTTAATCTCAGTGGAGATATTTACTGATAAACAGCTACCTACGCAGCATGTTCATGTCGTTCCTAAATGAGCTTTTATCTCTCTCCCCTCACCACAAATCAGATTCTTCTGAGGAGTTCCCAGTACATTATCCTTTCCCCTGTGTAATTACCATAATAAGCTACAGCTGTTTTTATTCTCAGAAGGTTTACTCCCTGATATACTGCTGCCTACCCCCTTCGTAAGTGCAGGTCCTAAATGAGCTTTCTTCTCTATTCCCTCACCACAATCGAGATTCTTTTGGGGAATTACCAGTAGAGTAACCATACCAGGAAGTACTTAATTTATTAAGCTACTGCTTTTCTTAATCTCAGTGGAGATAGTTACTGATAAACAGCTACCTACGCAGCATGTTCATGTCGTTCATAAATGACCTTTTATCTCTCTCCCCTCACCACAAATCAGATTCTTCTGAGGAGTTCCCAGTACATTATCCTTTCCCCTGTGTAATTACCTTAACAAGCTCCAGCTGTTTTTATTTCCAGAAGGGATACTCCCTGATGTACAGCTGCCTACCCCCTTAGTATATGCAGGTCCTAAATGAGCTTTTTTCTCTGTTCCCGCACCACAACCCAGATTCTTTTGGGGAGTTACCCGTACAGTAACCATACCAGGAAGTACTTAATTTATTAAGCTACTGCTTTGGTTAATCTCAGTGGAGATATTTACTGATAAACAGCTACCTACGCAGCATGTTCATTTCGTTCCTAAATGAGCTTTTATCTCTCTCCGCTCACCACAAATCAGATTCTTCTGAGGAGTTCCCAGTACATTATCCTTTCCCCTGTGTAATTACCTTAACAAGTTCCAGCTGTTTTTATTCTCAGAAGGTTTACTCCCTGATATACAGCTGCCTACCCCCTTCGTAAGTGCAGGTCCTAAATGAGATTTTTTCTCTGTTCCCTCACCACAATCCAGATTCTTTTGAGGAGTTACCAGTACAGTAACCATACCATGAAGTACTTAATTTATTAAGCTACTGCTTTTCTTAATCTCAGTGGAGATATTTACTGATAAACAGCTACCTACGCAGCATGTTCATGTGGTTCCTAAATGAGCTTTTATCTCTCTCCCCTCAGCACAAATCAGATTCTTCTGAGGAGTTCCCAGTACATTATCCTTTCCTCTGTGTAATTACCTTAACAAGCTCCAGCTATTTTTATTCTCAGAAGGTTTACTCCCTGATATACAGCTGCCTACCCCCTTCGTAAGTGCAGGTTCTAAATGAGCTATTTTCTCTGTTCCCTCACCACAATCCAGATTCTTTTGGGGAGTTACCAGTACAGTAACCATACCAGGAAGTACTTAATTTATTAAGCTACTGCTTTTCTTAATATCAGTGGAGATATTTACTGATAAACAGCTACCTACGCAGCATGTTCATGTCGTTCCTAAATGAGCTTTTATCGCTCTCCCCTCACCACAAATCAGATTCTTCTGAGGAGTTCCCAGTACATAATCCTTTCCCCTGTGTAAGTACCTTAACAAGCTCCAGCTGTTTTTATTCTCAGAAGGTTTACTCCCTGATATACAGCTGCCTACCCCCTTCGTAAGTGCAGGTCCTAAATGAGCTTTTTTCTCTGTTCCCTCACCACAATCCAGATTCTTTTGGGGAGTTACCAGTACAGTAACCATACCAGGAAGTACTTAATTTCTTAAGCTACTGCTTTTCTTAATCTCAGTGGAGATATTTACTGATAAACAGCTACCTACGCAGCATGTTCATGTCGTTCATAAATGAGCTTTTATATCTCTCCCCGCACCACAAATCAGATTCTTCTGAGGAGTTCCCAGTACATTATACTTTCCACTGTGTAATTACCTTAACAAGCTCCAGCTGTTTTTATTCTCAGAAGGTTTACTCCCTGATATACTGCTGCCTACCCCCTTCATAAGTGCAGGTCCTAAATGAGCTTTTTTCTCTGTTCCGTCACCACAATCCACATTCTTTTGTGGAGTAACCAGTACAGGAACCATACCAGGAAGTACTTAATTTATTAAGCTACTACTTTTCTTAATCTCAGTGGAGATATTTACTGATAAACAGCTACGTACGCAGCATGTTCATGTCGTTCCTAAATGAGCTTTTATCTCTCTCCCCTCACCACAAATCAGATTCTTCTGAGGAGTTCCCAGTACATTATCCTTTCCCCTGTGTAATTACCTTAACAAGCTCCAGCTGTTTTTATTATCAGAAGGTTTACTCCCTGATATACAGCTGCCTACCCCCTTCGTAAGTGTAGGTCCTAAATAAGCTTTTTTCTCTGTTCCCTCACCACAATCCAGATTCTTTTGTGGAGTTACCAGTACAGTAACCATACCAGGAAGTACTTAATTTATTAAGCTTCTGCTTTTCTTAATCTCAGTGGAGATATATACTGATAAAGAGCTACTTACGCAGCATGTTCATGTGGTTCCTAAATGAGCTTTTATCTCTCTCCCCTCACCACAAATCAGATTCTTCTGAGGAGTTCCCAGTATAATGCTTTCCCCTGTGTAATTACCTTAACAAACTCCAGCTGTTTTTATTCTCAGAAGGTTTACTCCCTGATATATAGCTGCCTACCCCCTTCGTAAGTGCAGGTAATAAATGAGCTTTTTTCTCTGTTCCCTCACCACAATCCAGATTCTTTTGGGGAGTTACCAGTACAGTAACCATACCAGGAAGTACTTAATTTATTAAGCTACTGCTTTTCTTAATCTCAGTGGAGATATTTACTGATAAACAGCTACCTACGCAGCATGTTCATGTAGTTCCTAAGTGAGCTTTTATATCTCTCCCCTCACCACAAATCAGATTCTTCTGAGGAGTTCCCAGTACATTATCCTTTCCACTGTGTAATTACCTTAACAAGCTCCAGCTGTTTTTATTCTCAGAAGGTTTACTCCCTGATATACTGCTTCCTAACCCCTTCATAAGTGCAGGTCCTAAATGAGCTTTTTTCTCTGTTCCCTCACCACAATCCAGATTCTTTTCTGGAGTAAACAGTACAGGAACCATACCAGGAAGTACTTAATTTATTAAGCTAGTGCGTTTCTTAATCTCTGTGGAGATATTTACTGATAAACAGCTACCTACGCAGCATGTTCATGTCGTTCCTAAATGAGCATTTATCTCTCTCCCCTCACCACAAATCAGATTCTTCTGAGGAGTTCCCACTACATTATCCTTTACCCTGTGTAATTACCTTAACAAGCTCAAGCTGTTTTTATTCTCAGAAGGTTTACTCCCTGATATACAACTGACTACCCCCTTCGTAAGTGCAGGTCCTAAATGAGGTTTTTTCTCTGTTCCCTCACCACAATCCAGATGCTTTTGGGGAGTTACCAGTACAGTAACCATACCAGGAAGTACTTAATTTATTAAGCTACTGCTTTTCTTAATCTCAGTGGAGATATTTACTGATAAACAGCTACCTACGCAGCATGTTCATGTCGTTCCTAAATGAGCTTTTATCTCTCTCCCCTCACCACAAATCAGATTCTTCTGAGGAGTTCCCAGTACATTATCCTTTCCCCTGTGTAATTACCTTAACAAGAAGGTTTACTACCTGATATACAGCTGCCTACCCCCTTCGTAAGTGCAGGTCCTAAATGAGCTTTTTTCTCTGTTCCCTCACCACAATCGAGATTCTTTTGGGGAATTACCAGTAGAGTAACCATACCAGGAAGTACTTAATTTATTAAGCTACTGCTTTTCTTAATCTCACTGGAGATAGTTACTGATAAACAGCTACCTACGCAGCATGTTCATATCGTTCATAAATGAGCTTTTATCTCTCTCCCCTCACCACAAATCAGATTCTTCTGAGGAGTTCCCAGTACATTATCCTTTCCCCTGTGTAATTACCTTAACAAGCTCCAGCTGTTTTTATTCCCAGAAGGGATACTCCCTGATGTACATCTGCCTACCCCCTTAGTAAGTGCAGGTCCTAAATGAGCTTTTTTCTCTGTTCCCGCACCACAATACAGATTCTTTTGGGGAGTTACCAGTACAGTAACCATACCAGGAAGTACTTAATTTATTAAGCTACTGCTTTTCTTAATCTCCGTGGAGATATTTACTGATAAACAGCTACGTACGCAGCATGTTCATGTCGTTCCTAAATGAGCTTTTATCTCTCTCCCCTCACCACAAATCAGATTCTTCTGAGGAGTTCCCAGTACATTATCCTTTCCCCTGTGTAATTACCTTAACAAGCTCCAGCTGTTTTTATTATCAGAAGGTTTACTCCCTGATATACAGCTGCCTACCTCCTTCGTAAGTGTAGGTCCTAAAAGAGCTTTTTTCTCTGTTCCCTCACCACAATCCAGATTCTTTTGTGGAGTTACCAGTACAGTACCCATACGAGGAAGTATTTAATTTATTAAGCTACTGCTTTTCTTAATCTCAGTGGAGATATTTACTGATAAACAGCTACCTACACAGCATGTTCATGTCGTTCCTAAATGAGCTTTTATCTCTCTCCCCTCACCACAAATCAGATTCTACTGAGGAGTTCCCAGTACATTATCCATTCCCCTGTGTAATTACCTTAACAAGCTCCAGCTGTTTTTATTCTCAGAAGGTTTACTCCCCGATATACAGCTGCCTACCCCCTTCGTAAGTGCAGGTCCTAAATGAGCTTTTTTCTCTGTTCCCTCACCACAATCCAGATTCTTTTGGGGAGTTACCAGTACAGTAACCATACCAGGAAGTACTTAATTCATTAAGCTACTGCTTTTCTTAATCGCAGTGTAGATATTTACTGATAAACAGCTACCTAAGCAGCATGTACATGTCGTTCCTAAATGAGCTTTTATCTCTCTCCCCTCACCACAAATGAGATTCTTCTGAGGAGTTCCCAGTACATTATCCTTTCCCCTGTGTAATTACCTTAACAAACTAAAGCTGTTTTTATTCTCAGAAGGTTTACTCCCTGATATACAGCTGCCTAACCCCTTCGTAATTGCAGGTCCTAAATGAGCTTATTCTCTGTTCCCTCACCACAATCCAGATTCTTTTGGGGAGTTACCAGTACAGTAACCATACCAGGAAGTACTTAATTTATTAAGCTACTGCTTTTCTTAATCTCAGTGGAGATATTTACTGACAAAGATCTACCTACGCAGCATGTTCATGTCGTTCCTAAATGAGCTTTTATCTCTCTCCCCTCACCACAAATCAGATTCTTCTGAGGAGTTCCCAGTACATTATCCTTTCCCCTGTGTAATTACCTTAAAAAGCTCCAGCTGTTTTTATTCTCAGAAGGTTTACTCCCTGATATACAGCTGCCTACCCCCTTCGTAAGTGCAGGTCCTAAATGAGCTTTTTCTCTGTTCCCTCACCACAATCCAGATTCTTTTGGGGAGTTACCAGTACAGTAACCGTACCAGGAAGTACTTAAATTATTAAGCTACAGCTTTTCTTAATCTCAGTGGAGATATTTACTGACAAACAGCTACCTACGCAGCATGTTCATGTCGTTCCTAAATGAGCTTTTATCTCTCTCCCGTCACCACAAATCAGATTCTTCTGAGGAGTTCCCAGTACATTATCCTTTCCCCTGTGTAACTACCTTAACAAGCTCCAGCTGTTTTTATTCTCAGAAGGTTTACTCCCTGATATACAGCTGCCTACCCCCTTCGTAAGTACAGGTCCTAAATGAGCTTTTTTCTCTGTTCCCTCACCACAATCCAGATTCTTTTGGAGAGTTACCAGTACAGTAACCATACCAGGAAGTACTTAATTTATTAAGCTACTGCTTTTCTTAAACTCAGTGGAGATATTTACTGATAAACAGCTACCTACGCAGCATGTTCATGTCGTTCCTAAATGAGATTTATCTCTCTCCCCTCACCACAAATCAGATTCTTCTGAAGAGTTACCAGTACATTATCCTTTCCCCTGTGTAAGTACCTTAGCAAGCTCCAGCTGTTTTTATTCTCAGAAGGTTTACTCCCTGATATACAGCTGCCTACCCCCTTCGTAAGTGCAGGTCCTAAATGAGCTTTTTCTCTGTTCCCTCACCACAATCCAGATTCTTTTGGGGAGTTACCAGTACAGTAACCATACCAGGAAGTACTTAATTTATTAAGCTACTGCTTTTCTTAATCTCAGTGGAGATATTTACTGACAAAGAGCTACCTACGCAGCATGTTCATGTCGTTCCTAAATGAGCTTTTATCTCTCTCCCCTCACCACAAATCAGATGCTTCTGAATTGTTCCCAGTACATTATCCTTTCCCCTGTGTAATTACCTTAACAACCTCCAGCTGTTTTTATTCTCAGAAGGTTTACTCCCTGATAAACAGCTGCCTACCCCCTTCGTAAGTGCAGGTCCTAAATGAGCTTTTTTCTCTGTTCCCTCACCACAATCCAGATTCTTTTGTGGAGTTACCAGTACAGTAACCATACCAGGAAGTACTTAATTTATTTAGCTCCTGCTTTTCTTAATCTCAGTGGAGATATTTACTGATAAACAGCTACCTACGCAGCATGTTGCTGTCGTTCCTAAATGAGCTTTTATCTCTCTCCCCTCACCACAAATCAGATTCTTCTGAGGAGTTCCCAGTACATTATCCTTTCCCTTGTGTAATTATCTTAACAAGCTCCAGCTGTTTTTATTCTCAGAAGGTTTACTCCCTGATATACAGCTGCCTACCCCCTTCGAAAGTGCAGGTCCTAAATGAGCTTTTTTCTCTGTTCCCTCACCACAATCCAGATTCTTTTGGGGAGTTTCCAGTACAGTAACCATACCAGGAAATACTTAATTTATTAAGCTACTGCTTTTCTTAATCTCAGTGGAGATATTTACTGATAAACAGCTACCTACGCAGCATGTTCATGTCGTTCCTAAATGAGCTTTTATCTCTCTCCCCTCACCACAAATCAGATTCTTCTGAATTGTTCCCAGTACATTAAACTTTCCCCTGTGTAATTACCTTAACAAGCTCCAGCTGTTTTTATTCTCAGCAGGTTTACTCACTGATATACAGCTGCCTACCCCCTTCGTAAGTGCAGGTCCTAAAGGAGCTTTTTCTCTGTTCCCTCACCACAATCCAGATTCTTTGGTGAGTTACCAGTACAGTAACCATACCAGGAAGTACTTAATTTATTAAGCTTCTGCTTTTCTTAATCTCAGTGGAGATATTTACTGATAAACAGCTACCTAAGCAGCATGTTCATGTCGTTCTGAAATGAGCTTTTATCTCTCTCCCCTCACCACGAATCAGATTCTTCTGAGGAGTTCCCAGTACATTATCCTTTCCCCTGTGTAATTACCTTAACAAGCTCCAGCTGTTTTTATTCTCAGAAGGTTTACTCCCTGATATACAGCCGTCTACACCCTTCGTAAGTGCAGGTCCTAAATGAGCTTTTTTCTCTGTTCCCTCAACACAATCCAGATTCTTTTGGGTAGTTACCAGTACGTAACCATCCCAGGAAGTACTTAATTTATTAAGCTACTGCTTTTCTTAATCTCAGTGGAGATATTTACTGATAAAAAGCTACCTACGCAGCATGTTCATGTCGTTCCTAAATGAGCTTTTATCTCTCTCCCTTCACCACAAATCAGATTCTTCTGAGGAGATCCCAGTACATTATCCTTTCCCCTGTGTAATTACCTTAACAAGCTCCAGCTGTTTTTATTCTCAGAAGGTTTACTCCCTGATATACAGCTGCCTACCCCCTTCGAAAGAGCAGGTCCTAAATGAGCTTTTTTATCTGTTCCCTCACCACAATCCAGATTCTTTTGGGGAGTTACCAGTACAGTAACTATACCATGAAGTACTTAATTTATTAAGCTACTGCTTTTCTTAATCTCAGTGGAGATATTTACTGATAAACAGCTACCTACGCAGCATGTTCATGTCGTTCCTAAATGAGCTTTTATCTCTCTCCCCTCACCACAAATCAGATTCTTCTGAATTGTTCCCAGTACAATATCCTTTCCCCTGTGTAATTACCTTAACAACCTCCAGCTGTTTTTATTCTCAGAAGGTTTACTCCCTGATAAACAGCTGCCTACCCCCTTCGTAAGTGCAGGTCCTAAATGAGCTTTTTTCTCTGTTCCCTCACCACAATCCAGATTCTTTTGTGGAGTTACCAGTACAGTAACCATACCAGGAAGTACTTAATTTATTTAGCTCCTCCTTTTCTTAATCTCAGTGGAGATATTTACTGATAAACAGCTACCTACGCAGCATGTTGCTGTCGTTCCTAAATGAGCTTTTATCTCTCTCCCCTCACCACAAATCAGATTCTTCTGAGGAGTTCCCAGTACATTATCCTTTCCCCTGTGTAATTACCTTAACAAGCTCCAGCTATTTTTATTCTCAGAAGGTTTACTCCCTGATATACAGCTGCCTACCCCCTTTGTAAGTGCAGGTCCTAAATGAGCTTTTGTCTCTGTTCCCTCACCACAATCCAGATTCTTTTGGGGAGTTTCCAGTACAGTAACCATACCAGGAAATACTTAATTTATTAAGCTACTGCTTTTCTTAATCTCAGTGGAGATATTTACTGATAAACAGCTACCTACGCAGCATGTTCATGTCGTTCCTAAATGAGCTTTTATCTCTCTCCCCTCACCACAAATCAGATTCTTCTGAATTGTTCCCAGTACATTAACCATTCCCCTGTGTAATTACCTTAACAAGCTCCAGCTGTTTTTATTCTCAGCAGGTTTACTCACTGATATACAGCTGCCTACCCCCTTCGTAAGTGCAGGTACTAAAGGAGCTTTTTCTCTGTTCCCTCACCACAATCCAGATTCTTTTGGGGAGTTACCAGTACAGTAACCATACCAGGAAGTACTTAATTTATTAAGCTACTGCTTTTCTTAATCTCAGTGGAGATATTTACTGATAAACAGCTACCTACGCAGCATGTTCATGTCGTTCCTAAATGAGCTTTTATCTCTCTCCCCTCACCACAAATCAGATTCTTCTGAATTGTTCCCAGTACAATATCCTTTCCCCTGTGTAATTACCTTAACAACCTCCAGCTGTTTTTATTCTCAGAAGGTTTACTCCCTGATAAACAGCTGCCTACCCCTTCGTAAGTGCAGGTCCTAAATGAGCTTTTTTCTCTGTTCCCTCACCACAATCCAGATTCTTTTGTGGAGTTACCAGTACAGTAACCATACCAGGAAGTACTTAATTTATTTAGCTCCTCCTTTTCTTAATCTCAGTGGAGATATTTACTAATAAACAGCTACCTACGCAGCATGTTGCTGTCGTTCCTAAATGAGCTTTTATCTCTCTCCCCTCACCACAAATCAGATTCTTCTGAGGAGTTCCCAGTACATTATCCTTTCCCCTGTGTAATTACCTTAACAAGCTCCAGCTATTTTTATTCTCAGAAGGTTTACTCCCTGATATACAGCTGCCTACCCCCTTCGTAAGTGCAGGTCCTAAATGAGCTTTTGTCTCTGTTCCCTCACCACAATCCAGATTCTTTTGGGGAGTTTCCAGTACAGTAACCATACCAGGAAATACTTAATTTATTAAGCTACTGCTTTTCTTAATCTCAGTGGAGATATTTACTGATAAACAGCTACCTACGCAGCATGTTCATGTCGTTCCTAAATGAGCTTTTATCTCTCTCCCCTCACCACAAATCAGATTCTTCTGAATTGTTCCCAGTACATTAACCTTTCCCCTGTGTAATTACCTTAACAAGCTCCAGCTGTTTTTATTCTCAGCAGGTTTACTCACTGATATACAGCTGCCTACCCCCTTCGTAAGTGCAGGTCCTAAAGGAGCTTTTTCTCTGTTCCCTCACCACAATCCAGATTCTTTTGGGGAGTTACCAGTACAGTAACCATACCAGGAAGTACTTAATTTATTAAGCTACTGCTTTTCTTAATCTCAGTGGAGATATTTTCTGATAAACAGCTAAGTACGCAGCATGTTCATGTCGTTCCTAAATGAGCTTTTATCTCTCTCCCCTCACGACAAATCAGATTCTTCTGAGGAGTTCCCAGTACATTATCCTTCCCGCTTTGTAATTACTTTAACAAGCTCCAGCTGTTTTTATTCTCAGAAGGTTTACTCCCTGATATACATCTGCCTACCCCCTTCGAAAGTGCAGGTCCTAAATGAGCTTTTTTCTCTGTTCCCTCACCACAATCCAGATTCTTTGGTGAGTTACCAGTACAGAAACCATACCAGGAAGTACTTAATTTATTAAGCTTCTGCTTTTCTTAATCTCAGTGGAGATATTTACTGATAAACAGCTACCTAGGCAGCATGTTCATGTCGTTCCTAAATGAGCTTTTATCTCTCTCCCCTCACCACAAATCAGATTCTTCTGAATTGTTCCCAGTACATTATCCGTTCCCCTGTTTAATTACCTTAACAATCTCCAGCTGTTTTTATTCTCAGAAGGTTTACTCCCTTATATACAGCTGCCTACTCCCTTCGTAAGTGCAAGTCATAAATGAGCTTTGTTCTCTGTTCCCAAACCACAATCCAGATTCTTTTGGGGAGTTACCAGTACAGGAACGATACTAGGAAGTACTTAATTCATTAAGCTACTGCTTTTCTTAATCTCAGTGGTGATATTTACTGATAAACAGCTACGTATGCAATATGTTCATGTCGTTCCTAAATGAGCTTTTATCTCTCTCCCCTCACCACAAATCAGATTCTTCTGAGGAGTTCCCAGTACATTATCCTTTCCCCTGTGTATTTACCTTAACAAGCTCCAGCTGTTTTTATTCTCAGAAGGTTTACTCCCTGATATACAGCTGCCTACCCCCTTCGAAAGTGCAGGTCCTAAATGAGCTTTTTTCTCTGTTCCCAAACCACAATCCAGATTCTTTTGGGGAGTTACCAGTACAGTAACCATACCAGGAAGTACTTAATTTATTAAGCTACTGCTTTTCTTAATCTCAGTGGAGATATTTACTGATAAACAGCTACCTACGCAGCATGTTCATGTCGTTCCTAAATGAGCTTTTATCTCTCTCCCCTCACCACAAATCAGATTCTTCTGAGGAGTTCCCAGTACATTATCCTTTCCCCTGTGTAATTACCTTAACAAGCTCCAGCTGTTTTTATTTTCAGAAGGTTTACTCCCTGATATACAGCTGCCTACCCCCTTCGTAAGTGCAGGTCCTAAATTAGCTTTTTTCTCTGTTCCCTCACCACAATCCAGATTCTTTGGGGAGTTACCGGTACAGTAACCATACCAGGAAGTACTTAATTTATTAAGCTACTGCTTTTCTTAATCTCAGTGGAGATATTTACTGATAAACAGCTACGTTGCAGCATGTCCATGTCGTCCCTAAATGAGCTTTTATCTCTCTCCCCTCACCACAAATCAGATTCTTCTGAGGAGTTCCCAGTACACTATCCTTTCCCCTGTGTAATTACCTTAACAAGCTCCAGCTGTTTTTATTCTCAGAAGGTTTACTCCCTGATATACAGCTGCCTACCCCCTTCGTAAGTGCAGGTCGTAAATGAGCTTTTTTCTCTGTTCCCTCACCACAATCCAGATTCTTTTGGGGAGTTACCAGTACAGTAACCATACCAGGAAGTACTTAATTTATTTAGCTCCTCCTTTTCTTAATCTCAGTGGAGATATTTACTGATAAACAGCTACCTACGCAGCATGTTGCTGTCGTTCCTAAATGAGCTTTTATCTCTCTCCCCTCACCACAAATCAGATTCTTCTGAGGAGTTCCCAGTACATTATCCTTTCCCCTGTGTAATTACCTTAACAAGCTCCAGCTATTTTTATTCTCAGAAGGTTTACTCCCTGATATACAGCTGCCTACCCCCTTTGTAAGTGCAGGTCCTAAATGAGCTTTTGTCTCTGTTCCCTCACCACAATCCAGATTCTTTTGGGGAGTTTCCAGTACAGTAACCATACCAGGAAATACTTAATTTATTAAGCTACTGCTTTTCTTAATCTCAGTGGAGATATTTACTGATAAACAGCTACCTACGCAGCATGTTCATGTCGTTCCTAAATGAGCTTTTATCTCTCTCCCCTCACCACAAATCAGATTCTTCTGAATTGTTCCCAGTACATTAACCTTTCCCCTGTGTAATTACCTTAACAAGCTCCAGCTGTTTTTATTCTCAGCAGGTTTACTCACTGATATACAGCTGCCTACCCCCTTCGTAAGTGCAGGTACTAAAGGAGCTTTTTCTCTGTTCCCTCACCACAATCCAGATTCTTTTGGGGAGTTACCAGTACAGTAACCATACCAGGAAGTACTTAATTTATTAAGCTACTGCTTTTCTTAATCTCAGTGGAGATATTTACTGATAAACAGCTACCTACGCAGCATGTTCATGTCGTTCCTAAATGAGCTTTTATCTCTCTCCCCTCACCACAAATCAGATTCTTCTGAATTGTTCCCAGTACAATATCCTTTCCCCTGTGTAATTACCTTAACAACCTCCAGCTGTTTTTATTCTCAGAAGGTTTACTCCCTGATAAACAGCTGCCTACCCCCTTCGTAAGTGCAGGTCCTAAATGAGCTTTTTTCTCTGTTCCCTCACCACAATCCAGATTCTTTTGTGGAGTTACCAGTACAGTAACCATACCAGGAAGTACTTAATTTATTTAGCTCCTCCTTTTCTTAATCTCAGTGGAGATATTTACTGATAAACAGCTACCTACGCAGCATGTTGCTGTCGTTCCTAAATGAGCTTTTATCTCTCTCCCCTCACCACAAATCAGATTCTTCTGAGGAGTTCCCAGTACATTTTCCTTTCCCCTGTGTAATTACCTTAACAAGCTCCAGCTATTTTTATTCTCAGAAGGTTTACTCCCTGATATACAGCTGCCTACCCCCTTCGTAAGTGCAGGTCCTAAATGAGCTTTTGTCTCTGTTCCCTCACCACAATCCAGATTCTTTTGGGGAGTTTCCAGTACAGTAACCATACCAGGAAATACTTAATTTATTAAGCTACTGCTTTTCTTAATCTCAGTGGAGATATTTACTGATAAACAGCTACCTACGCAGCATGTTCATGTCGTTCCTAAATGAGCTTTTATCTCTCTCCCCTCACCACAAATCAGATTCTTCTGAATTGTTCCCAGTACATTAACCTTTCCCCTGTGTAATTACCTTAACAAGCTCCAGCTGTTTTTATTCTCAGCAGGTTTACTCACTGATATACAGCTGCCTACCCCCTTCGTAAGTGCAGGTCCTAAAGGAGCTTTTTCTCTGTTCCCTCACCACAATCCAGATTCTTTTGGGGAGTTACCAGTACAGTAACCATACCAGGAAGTACTTAATTTATTAAGCTACTGCTTTTCTTAATCTCAGTGGAGATATTTTCTGATAAACAGCTAAGTACGCAGCATGTTCATGTCGTTCCTAAATGAGCTTTTATCTCTCTCCCCTCACGACAAATCAGATTCTTCTGAGGAGTTCCCAGTACATTATCCTTCCCGCTTTGTAATTACTTTAACAAGCTCCAGCTGTTTTTATTCTCAGAAGGTTTACTCCCTGATATACATCTGCCTACCCCCTTCGAAAGTGCAGGTCCTAAATGAGCTTTTTTCTCTGTTCCCTCACCACAATCCAGATTCTTTGGTGAGTTACCAGTACAGAAACCATACCAGGAAGTACTTAATTTATTAAGCTTCTGCTTTTCTTAATCTCAGTGGAGATATTTACTGATAAACAGCTACCTAGGCAGCATGTTCATGTCGTTCCTAAATGAGCTTTTATCTCTCTCCCCTCACCACAAATCAGATTCTTCTGAATTGTTCCCAGTACATTATCCGTTCCCCTGTTTAATTACCTTAACAATCTCCAGCTGTTTTTATTCTCAGAAGGTTTACTCCCTTATATACAGCTGCCTACTCCCTTCGTAAGTGCAAGTCATAAATGAGCTTTGTTCTCTGTTCCCAAACCACAATCCAGATTCTTTTGGGGAGTTACCAGTACAGGAACGATACTAGGAAGTACTTAATTCATTAAGCTACTGCTTTTCTTAATCTCAGTGGTGATATTTACTGATAAACAGCTACGTATGCAATATGTTCATGTCGTTCCTAAATGAGCTTTTATCTCTCTCCCCTCACCACAAATCAGATTCTTCTGAGGAGTTCCCAGTACATTATCCTTTCCCCTGTGTATTTACCTTAACAAGCTCCAGCTGTTTTTATTCTCAGAAGGTTTACTCCCTGATATACAGCTGCCTACCCCCTTCGAAAGTGCAGGTCCTAAATGAGCTTTTTTCTCTGTTCCCAAACCACAATCCAGATTCTTTTGGGGAGTTACCAGTACAGTAACCATACCAGGAAGTACTTAATTTATTAAGCTA
>NW_025956949.1:0-30046 GCF_023159225.1 Perognathus longimembris pacificus
TCCACTGAGATTAAGAAAAGCAGTAGCTTAATAAATTAAGTACTTCCTGGTATGGTTACTGTACTGGTAACTCCCCAAAAGAATCTGGATTGTGGTGAGGGAACAGAGAAAAAAAGCTCATTTAGGACCTGCACTTACGAAGGGGGTAGGCAGCTGTATATCAGGGAGTAAACCTTCTGAGAATAAAAACAGCTGGAGCTTGTTAAGGTAATTACACAGTGGAAAGGATAATGTACTGGGAACTCCTCAGAAGAATCCGATTTGTGGTGAGGGGAGAGAGTTAAAAGCTAAATTAGGAACGACATGAACATGCTGTGTACGTAGCTGTTTATCAGTAAATATCTCCACTGAGATTAAGAAAAGACGTAGCTTAATAAATTAAGTACTTCCTGGTATGGTTACTGTACTGGTAACTCCCCAAAAGAATCTGGATTGTGGTGAGGTTGCGGCGGGCGGCTACCTCATCCAGCAAAAAGACGACCACCACACGAGGATCCTTCTCAATCGCACTTTATTGAAGAGCTGCTTGGTTGAGGGAGAGCTGAAGCGAGGGGCCCCGAGGGCCAAAAACGCCTGCTTATATACGCTTGGGGGAGCAAGGTTCGCTCCCTGATTGGTCTGCGGCTGATTGTTACTAGCAACCGCTTCTGGATTGGCTGGGACTAGAGCTCGCTTGCGCGTGCGCGGGGTTTGGGCGCGAAAGTCCACTAAGCATTTCCGTTTATGGAGTTGTTTACTGCTAAGGCTGCCAGGAAGCAGGCGCCATCTTGTAATGGCGTCGCTGCCGGCTTCCTGCAGTTCCCCCTTTTTGTTTTCGTGCAGGTAAGAGTAGAGGTCTGATCTCTGTGTGCTATTTTGGAACATTTTACTGGCTATCCCATGAGTGTTATCCATTCATCGGACGCCAGACCCGTCCGATACCTTTTTTCCAGAGGTGGGGTCTAGGGTATCTACCCACGTGCAATCAGACTTGCTCTTCTTGGGGCCTGTTACCCCAGGACTCCCAAGTGCGGTGCTATTGCCCGGCATCCTGCTCTGCTCAAATGCACGCCTATCCCTAGTGCAAGTGAAGCTACCAGCTTCTTGGGGTGCAAAGGCCGTGCAATTGAGGGCTTAGTCCCTTTTTAGGGCTGAAAGTCAAATCTGGGGGGAAGCTCCATACTCCAAGGCGGCTAATGCCTGTGAAATTACAACCTTGTCCCTTCGTGTTTGGGTTCGCAGGTGACAGACCAACCAGAGGCAGACCATACTGCCTCCTAGGCATAGTAGTAAAAATACGAGCAATACATGGGACTTCCATGTTGCAGTCTGCAGAAAACAAGGTGGGGAGGAAGGGAGAATCTGCATGCAAGGGCATAGGTACTGGCCATGCCTTAGTCACAGCCCATAGTGTCATTTCTTTTGCTGCCATCGGGGCTGCAGTCAGCACTGTTGCAAATAGCAGGGGGATCAGTTGCACCACAGGGCAAGTGGATGGCGTCTTCGCAATGGGTTTCTTCTGTCGTTTCCACAGGCCTGGTCAATCTCGTTGGCACCCAGTGAGGCACTTCTTGGCCCTGAGGAAAAACACAAACAGCTCCCCTGGATCTCGTTATCACCAGATCCGGTCCATGTTAATTTTCGGGCATTGCCGCTTAAAGTGTCCTAATTGGCCACACTTAAAGCAGCCCTTCTGTTTGTTGTCCCTAGCCATGCGAGCGGCAGAAAGCACGGCCGCCGCCAAGCCTGCATTTGTCAATGGGCCTCCCACCTCTCGGCAAGCTTTTACCCATGCCTCAAGGCCCTTTTCCTTTATAGGAGTTATCACTCTTTTACATTCCTTGGTACTTTGCTCATAGATTATTTGTTGTACAAGTGGCATGGCAGCATCCAAATTCCCAAGTACACGCTCCGCCGTCTCAAGCATGCGTGCCACAAAATCAGAAAATGGTTCATTGGGCGCCTGAATCACTTTTGTAAGGTTGCCAGCCACCTCTCCTTTGTTTGGCAAGGCCCGCCAAGCCTTGTAAAATATCTCATTTACCTGGCGGTAGACTTCAAAGGGGGTAGGTGGTCTGTTCCACTGCATAAGCTCCCTGTCCTAGAAGCATGTCCACCGACCATTCGGCTCTCCCTTCTTGGAGATTCTTTCTGAATTGTATTTGTGCCTTGTCCTGAACAATGGACCTAAAGTCAAGGAACTGCCCGTGACTGAGACATGTGCGCGCAATCTCAAACCAATCTGTGGGCGTCATGGCATTAACCGTGAGTCGCCGCAATAAAGCAGTGGTATAACTGGCTGTAACTCCATATGTGCGCACTGACTCCATTAGATCCCTTAGTTGTTTATAAGAGACTGGCTCATAGGTCCTTTCATCTGTTATTGGGTTCTCAAAGACTGGAAAAGCCGCGGCCAACCTAGACCACTCTTCTCTTTATGAAGTTGCTCCGCCCGGACACTGCATAAGGCGGGGGGAGGGGGGGGCAGAGGGTGTTTTTTGCCTGGGGACCTTGGCCCCAAGGGGGTAACCAGGTCCGTATCTGTCCTCTTCGTACCTAGCAGCGGCTTCCTCCAAGCCCTCTTCATCTTCTGGGCTCAGCTCGCTGCCCGAGGTATGGCCACTCTCGGCCTCGCTCTCTGATTCACTAACCTCTATGCTAAGAGCTGAGAAGGAGTTATCAATCTTAAATTCCTCCAAAGAAGGATACAACGGGGCAACTGGTTCTTGTCCTTGTCACTTTTGAGTTTGTCCCCGCCGCCTGCGCGGTCGAGGATTTTCCGGAGGGCTGCAGTCCCTCCTCCAGACCCTTATGGGGTCTCCCTTTTCTTTCTTATTTTTATTTTTATTTTCCTTAGGCCTAACCACTTCCCCCTTTACTGATGAGGATTCCGAAAGACTATCCTGGTGCTTACTAAGGGCCCTTTGACCTTCCTTTATAAGATCTGTGGAGTGTCCATCTTCCAGGCATGAGCGTACCATGCGCCATAAGGGCATCACAGCGCAAACAGAGCAAGCACACACCAGCCACCAGCACTCACAGCGGAAGGATAATAAGAAGCACCAGACAGGAACGGCAGTCCACATACCTGAGGGAAGTTACCTCTTCGTGCGTTGAGTTCTGGATCCTCTTTGTCCCCTCGCGTGGTTCCCGGGTTTCGACACCAGTTGCGGCGGGCGGCAACCCCGTCCAGCGAGGAAAGGCGACGACCACACGAGGATCCTTCTCAATCGCACTTTATTGAAGAGCTGCTTGGTTGAGGGAGAGCTGAAGCGAGAGGCCCCGAAGGCCAAAAACGCCTGCTTATATATGCCTGGGGGAGCAAGGGTCGCTCCCTGATTGGTCTGCGGCTGTTTGTTACTAGCAACCGCTTCGGGATTGGCTGGGACTAGAGCTCGCTTGCGCGTGCGCGGGGTTTGGGCGCGAAAGTCCACTAAGCATTGCCGTTTATGGAGTTGTTTACTGCTAAGGCTGCCAGGAAGCAGGCGCCATCTTGTAATGGCGTCGCTGCCGGCTTCCTGCAGTGAGGGAACAGAGAAAAAGCTCATTTAGGACCTGCACTTACGTAGGGGGTAGGCAGCAGTATATCAGGGAGAAAACCTTCTGAGAATAAAAACAGCTGGAGCTTGTTAAGGTAATTACACAGGGGAAAGGATAATGTACTGGGAACTCCTCAGAGAATCTGATTTGTGGTGAGGGGAGAGAGATAAAAGCTCATTTAGGAACGACATGAACATGCTGCGTAGGTAGCTGTTTATCAGTAAATATCTCCACTGAGATTAAGAAAAGCAGTAGCTTAATAAATTAAGTACTTCCTGGTATGGTTACTGTACTGGTAACTCCCCAAAAGAATCTCAATTGTGTTGAGGGAACAGAGAAAAAAGCTCATTTAGGACCTGCACTTACGAAGGGTTAGGCAGCTGTATATCAGGGAGTATCCCTTCTGAGAATCAAAACAGCTGGAGCTTGTTAAGGTAATTACACAGGGGCAAGCATAATGTACTGGGAACTCCTCAGAAGAATCTGATTTGTGGTGAGGGGAGAGAGATAAAAGCTCTTTTAGGAACGACATGAACATGCTGCGTAGGTAGCTGTTTATCAGTAAATATCTCCACTGAGATTAAGAAAAGCAGTAGCTTAATAAATTAAGTACTTCCTGGTATGGTTACTGTACTGGTAACTCCCCAAAAGAATCTGAATTGTGGTGAGGGAACAGAGAAAAAAGCTCTTTTAGGACCTGCACTTAAGAAGGGGGTAGGCAGCTGTATATCAGGGAGTAAACCTTCTGAGAATAAAAACAGCTGGAGCTTGTTAAGGTAATTACACAGGGGAAAGGATGATGTACTGGGAACTTCTCAGAAGAATCTGATTTGTGGTGAGGGGAGAGAGATAAAAGCTCATTTAGCAAGGACATGAACATGCTGCGTAGGTAGCTGTTTATCAGTAAATATCTCCACTGAGATTAAGAAAAGCAGTAGCTTAATAAATTAAGTACTTCCTGGTATGGATACTGTACTGGAAACTCCCCAAAAGAATCTGGATTGTGGTGAGCGAACAGAGAAAAAAGCTCATTTAGGAACGACATGAACATGCGGCATACGTAGCTGTTTATCAGTAAATATCTCCACTGAGATTAAGAAAAGCAGTAGCTTAATAAATTAAGTACTTCCTGGTATGGATACTGTACTGGTAACTCCCCAAAAGAATCTGGATTGTGATGAGGGAACAGAGAAAAAAGCTCATTTAGGAACGACATGAACATGCTGCGTAGGTAGCTGTTCATCAGTAAATATCTCCACTGAGATTAAGAAAAGCAGTATCTTAATAAATTAATTACTTCCTGGTATGTTTACTGTACTGGAAACTCCCAAAAGAATCTGGATTGTGGTGAGGGAACAGAGAAAAAAGCTCATTTAGACCTGCAATTACGAAGGGTTTAGGCAGCCGTATATCAGGGAGTAAACCTTCTGAGAATAACAACAGCTGGAGATTGTTAAGGTAATTACACAGGGGAAAGGATAATGTACTGGGAACTCCTCAGAAGAATCTGATTTGTGGTGAGGGGAGAGAGATAAAAGCTCATTTAGGAACGACATGAACATGCTGCGTAGGTAGCTGTTTATCAGTAAATATCTCCACTGACATTAAGAAAAGCAGTAGCTTAATAAATTAAGTACTTCCTGGTATGGTTACTGTACTGGTTACTCCCCAAAAGAATCTGGATTGTGGTGAGGGAACAGAGAAAAAAGCTCATTTAGGACCTGCACTTACGAAGGGGGTAGGCAGCTGTATATCAGGGAGTAAACCTTCTGAGAATAAAAACAGCTGAAGCTTGTTAAGGTAATTACACAGGGGAAAGGATAATGTACCGGGAACTCCTCAGAAGAATCTGATTTGTGGTGAGGGGAGAGAGATAAAAGCTCATTAGGAACGACATGAACATGCTGCGTAGGTAGCTGTTTATCAGTAAATATCTCCACTGAGATTAAGAAAAGAAGTAGCTTAATAAATTAAGTACTTCCTGGTATGCTTACTGTACTGGTAACTTCCCAAAAGAATCTGGATTGTGGTGGGGAACAGAGAAAAAAGCTCATTTAGGACCTGAACTTACGAAGGGGGTAGGCAGCTGTATATCAGGGAGTAAACCTTCTGAGAATAAAAACCGCTGGAGCTTGTTAAGGTAATTACACAGGGGAAAGGATAATGTACTGGGAACTCCTCAGAAGAATCTGATTTGTGGTGAGGGGACAGAGATAAAAGCTCATTTAGAAATGACATGAACATGCTGCATACGTAGCTGTTTATCAGTAAATATCTCCACTGAGATTAAGAAAAGAAGTAGCTTAATAAATTAAGTACTTCCTGGTATGCTTACTGTACTGGTAACTTCCCAAAAGAATCTGGATTGTGGTGGGGAACAGAGAAAAAAGCTCATTTAGGACCTGAACTTACGAAGGGGGTAGGCAGCTGTATATCAGGGAGTAAACCTTCTGAGAATAAAAACCGCTGGAGCTTGTTAAGGTAATTACACAGGGGAAAGGATAATGTACTGGGAACTCCTCAGAAGAATCTGATTTGTGGTGAGGGGACAGAGATAAAAGCTCATTTAGAAATGACATGAACATGCTGCGTACGTAGCTGTTTATCAGTAAATATCTCCACTGAGATTAAGAAAAGCAGTAGCTTAATAAATGAAGTCCTTCCTGGTATGGTTACTGTACTGGTAACTCCCCAAAAGAATCTGGATTGTGGTGAGGGAACAGAGAAAAAAGCTCATTTAGGACCTGCACTTACGAAGGGGGTAGGCAGCTGTATATCAGGGAGTAAACCTTCTGAGAATAAAAACAGCTGGAGATTGTTAATCTAATTACACAAGGGAAAGGATAATGTCCTGGGAACTCCTCAGAAGAATCTGATTTGTGGTGAGGGGAGAGAGATAAAAGCTCCTTTAGGAACGACATGAACATGCTGTGTAGGTAGCTGTTTATCAGTAAATATCTCCACTGAGATTAAGAAAAGCAGTAGCTTAATAAATTAAGTACTTCCTGGTATGGTTACTGTACTGGTAACTCCCCAAAAGAATCTGGATTGTGGTGAGGGAACAGAGAAAAAAGCTCATTTAGGACCTGCACTTACGAAGGGGGTAGGCAGCTGTATATCAGGGAGTAAACCTTCTGAGAATAAAAACAGCTGGAGCTTGTTAAGGTAATTACACAGTGGAAAGGATAATGTACTGGGAACTCCTCAGAAGAATCCGATTTGTGGTGAGGGGAGAGAGTTAAAAGCTAAATTAGGAACGACATGAACATGCTGTGTACGTAGCTGTTTATCAGTAAATATCTCCACTGAGATTAAGAAAAGACTTAGCTTAATAAATTAAGTACTTCCTGGTATGGTTACTGTACTGGTAACTCCCCAAAAGAATCTGGATTGTGGTGAGGTTGCGGCGGGCGGCTACCTCGTCCAGCAAAAAGACGACCACCACACGAGGATCCTTCTCAATCGCACTTTATTGAAGAGCTGCTTGGTTGAGGGAGAGCTGAAGCGAGGGGCCCCGAGGGCCAAAAACGCCTGCTTATATACGCTTGGGGGAGCAAGGTTCGCTCCCTGATTGGTCTGCGGCTGATTGTTACTAGCAACCGCTTCTGGATTGGCTGGGACTAGAGCTCGCTTGCGCGTGCGCGGGGTTTGGGCGCGAAAGTCCACTAAGCATTTCCGTTTATGGAGTTGTTTACTGCTAAGGCTGCCAGGAAGCAGGCGCCATCTTGTAATGGCGTCGCTGCCGGCTTCCTGCAGTTCCCCCTTTTTGTTTTCGTGCAGGTAAGAGTAGAGGTCTGATCTCTGTGTGCTATTTTGGAACATTGTACTGGCTATCCCATGAGTGTTATCCATTCATCGGACGTCAGACCCGTCCGATACCTTTTTTCCAGAGGTGGGGTCTAGGGTATCTACCCACGTGCAATCAGACTTGCTCTTCTTGGGGCCTGTTACCCCAGGACTCCCAAGTGCGGTGCTATTGCCCGGCATCCTGCTCTGCTCAAATGCACGCCTATCCCTAGTGCAAGTGAAGCTACCAGCTTCTTGGGGTGCAAAGGCCGTGCAATTGAGGGCTTAGTCCCTTTTTAGGGCTGAAAGTCAAATCTGGGGGGAAGCTCCATACTCCAAGGCGGCTAATGCCTGTGAAATTACAACCTTGTCCCTTCGTGTTTGGGTTCGCAGGTGACAGACCAACCAGAGGCAGACCATACTGCCTCCTAGGCATAGTAGTAAAAATACGAGCAATACATGGGACTTCCATGTTGCAGTCTGCAGAAAACAAGGTGGGGAGGAAGGGAGAATCTGCATGCAAGGGCATAGGTACTGGCCATGCCTTAGTCACAGCCCATAGTGTCATTTCTTTTGCTGCCATCGGGCTGCAGTCAGCACTGTTGCAAATAGCAGGGGGATCAGTTGCACCACAGGGCAAGTGGATGGCGTCTTCGCAATGGGTTTCTTCTGTCGTTTCCACAGGCCTGGTCAATCTCGTTGGCACCCAGTGAGGCACTTCTTGGCCCTGAGGAAAAACACAAACAGCTCCCCTGGATCTCGTTATCACCAGATCCGGTCCATGTTAATTTTCGGGCATTGCCGCTTAAAGTGTCCTAATTGGCCACACTTAAAGCAGCCCTTCTGTTTGTTGTCCCTAGCCATGCGAGCGGCAGAAAGCACGGCCGCCGCCAAGCCTGCATTTGTCAATGGGCCTCCCACCTCTCGGCAAGCTTTTACCCATGCCTCAAGGCCCTTTTCCTTTATAGGAGTTATCACTCTTTTACATTCCTTGGTACTTTGCTCATAGATTATTTGTTGTACAAGTGGCATGGCAGCATCCAAATTCCCAAGTACAACGCTCCGCCGTCTCAAGCATGCGTGCCACAAAATCAGAAAATGGTTCATTGGGCGCCTGAATCACTTTTGTAAGGTTGCCAGCCACCTCTCCTTTGTTTGGCAAGGCCCGCCAAGCCTTGTAAAATATCTCATTTACCTGGCGGTAGACTTCAAAGGGGTAGGTGGTCTGTTCCACTGCATAAGCTCCCTGTCCTAGAAGCATGTCCACCGACCATTCGGCTCTCCCTTCTTGGAGATTCTTTCTGAATTGTATTTGTGCCTTGTCCTGAACAATGGACCTAAAGTCAAGGAACTGCCCGTGACTGAGACATGTGCGCGCAATCTCAAACCAATCTGTGGGCGTCATGGCATTAACCGTGAGTCGCCGCAATAAAGCAGTGGTATAACTGGCTGTAACTCCATATGTGCGCACTGACTCCATTAGATCCCTTAGTTGTTTATAAGAGACTGGCTCATAGGTCCTTTCATCTGTTATTGGGTTCTCAAAGACTGGAAAAGCCGCGGCCAACCTAGACCACTCTTCTCTTTATGAAGTTGCTCCGCCCGGACACTGCATAAGGCGGGGGGGGGGGGGGGCAGAGGGTGTTTTTTGCCTGGGGACCTTGGCCCCAAGGGGGTAACCAGGTCCGTATCTGTCCTCTTCGTACCTAGCAGCGGCTTCCTCCAAGCCCTCTTCATCTTCTGGGCTCAGCTCGCTGCCCGAGGTATGGCCACTCTCGGCCTCGCTCTCTGATTCACTAACCTCTATGCTAAGAGCTGAGAAGGAGTTATCAATCTTAAATTCCTCCAAAGAAGGATACAACGGGGCAACTGGTTCTTGTCCTTGTCACTTTTGAGTTTGTCCCCGCCGCCTGCGCGGTCGAGGATTTTCCGGAGGGCTGCAGTCCCTCCTCCAGACCCTTATGGGGTCTCCCTTTTCTTTCTTATTTTTATTTTTATTTTCCTTAGGCCTAACCACTTCCCCCTTTACTGATGAGGATTCCGAAAGACTATCCTGGTGCTTACTAAGGGCCCTTTGACCTTCCTTTATAAGATCTGTGGAGTGTCCATCTTCCAGGCATGAGCGTACCATGCGCCATAAGGGCATCACAGCGCAAACAGAGCAAGCACACACCAGCCACCAGCACTCACAGCGGAAGGATAATAAGAAGCACCAGACAGGAACGGCAGTCCACATACCTGAGGGAAGTTACCTCTTCGTGCGTTGAGTTCTGGATCCTCTTTGTCCCCTCGCGTGGTTCCCGGGTTTCGACACCAGTTGCGGCGGGCGGCAACCCCGTCCAGCGAGGAAAGGCGACGACCACACGAGGATCCTTCTCAATCGCACTTTATTGAAGAGCTGCTTGGTTGAGGGAGAGCTGAAGCGAGAGGCCCCGAAGGCCAAAAACGCCTGCTTATATATGCTTGGGGGAGCAAGGGTCGCTCCCTGATTGGTCTGCGGCTGGTTGTTACTAGCAACCGCTTCGGGATTGGCTGGGACTAGAGCTCGCTTGCGCGTGCGCGGGGTTTGGGCGCGAAAGTCCACTAAGCATTGCCGTTTATGGAGTTGTTTACTGCTAAGGCTGCCAGGAAGCAGGCGCCATCTTGTAATGGCGTCGCTGCCGGCTTCCTGCAGTGAGGGAACAGAGAAAAAAGCTCATTTAGGACCTGCACTTACGTAGGGGGTAGGCAGCAGTATATCAGGGAGAAAACCTTCTGAGAATAAAAACAGCTGGAGCTTGTTAAGGTAATTACACAGGGGAAAGGATAATGTACTGGGAACTCCTCAGAGAATCTGATTTGTGGTGAGGGGAGAGAGATAAAAGCTCATTTAGGAACGACATGAACATGCTGCGTAGGTAGCTGTTTATCAGTAAATATCTCCACTGAGATTAAGAAAAGCAGTAGCTTAATAAATTAAGTACTTTCCTGGTATGGTTACTGTACTGGTAACTCCCCAAAGAATCTGGATTGTGGTGAGGGAACAGAGAAAAAAGCTCATGTAGGACCTGCACTTACGAAGGGGGTAGGCAGCTGTATATCAGGGAGTAAACCTTCTGAGAATAAAAACAGCTGGAGCTTGTTAAGGTAATTACACAGGGGAAAGGTTAATGTACTGGGAACTCCTCAGAAGAATCTGATTTGTGGTGAGGGAAGAGAGATAAAAGCTCATTTAGGAACGACATGAACATGCTGCATAGGTAGCTGTTTATCAGTAAATATCTCCACTGAGATTAAGAAAAGCAGTAGCTTAATAAATTAAGAACCTCCTGGTATGGATATTGTACTGGTAACTCCCCAAAAGAATCTGGATTGTGGTGAGCAACAGAGAAAAAAGCTCATTTAGGAACGACATGAACATGTTGAGTAGGTAGCTGTTTATCAGTAAATATCTCCACTGAGATTAAGAAAAGAAGTAGCTTAATAAATTTAGTACTTCCTGGTATGGTTACTGTACTGGTAACTCCCCAAAAGAATCTGGATTGTGGTGAGGGAACAGAGAAAAAAGCTCATTTAGCACCTGCACTTACGAAGGGGGTAGGCAGCTGTATATCAGGGAGTAAACATTCTGAGAATAAAAACAGCTGGAGCTTGTTAAGGTAATTACACATGGGAAAGTTTAATGTACTGGGAACTCCTCAGAAGAATCTGATTTGTGGTGAGGGGAGAGAGATAAAAGCTCATTTAGGAACGACATGAACATGCTGCGTAGGTAGCTATTTATCAGTAAATATCTCCACTGAGATTAAGAAAAGCAGTAGCGTAATAAATTAAGTACTTCCTGGTATGGATACTGTCCTGCTAACTCCCCAAAAGAATCTGATTGTGGTGAGGGAACAGAGAAAAAAGCTCATTTAGGACCTGCACATACGAAGGGGGTAGGCAGCTGTATATCAGGGAGTAAACCTTCTGAGAATAAAAACAGCTGGAGCTTGTTAAGGTAATTACACAGGGGAAAGGTTAATGTACTGGGAACTCCTCAGAAGAATCTGATTTGTGGTGAGGGGAGAGAGATAAAAGCTCATTTAGGAACGACGTGAACATACTGCGTAGGGAGCTGTTTATCAGTAATTATCTCCACTGAGATTAAGAAAAGCAGTAGCTTAATAAATTAAGTACTTCCTGGTATGGTTACTGTACTGATAACTCCCCAAAGAATCTGGATTGTGGTGAGGGAACAGAGAAAAAAGCTCATGTAGGACCTGCACTTACGAAGGGGGTAGGCAGCTGTATATCAGGGAGTAAACCTTCTGAGAATAAAAACAGCTGGAGCTTGTTAAGGTAATTACACAGGGGAAAGGTTAATGTACTGGGAACTCCTCAGAAGAATCTGATTTGTGGTGAGGGGAGAGAGATAAAAGCTCATTTAGGAACGACATGAACATGCTGCGTAGGTAGCTGTTTATCAGTAAATATCTCCACTGAGATTAAGAAAAGCAGTAGCTTAATAAATTAAGTACTTCCTGGTATGGTTACTGTACTGGTAACTCCCGAAAAGAATCTGGATTGTGGTGAGGGAAAAGAGAAAAAAGCTCATTTAGGACCTGCACTTACGAAGGGGGTAGGCAGCTGTTTATCAGGGAGTAAACCTTCGGAGAATAAAAACAGCTGGAGCTTGTTAAGGTAATTACACAGGGGAAAGGATAATGTACTGGGAACTCCTCAGAAGAATCTGATTTGTGGTGAGGGGAGAAAGATAAAAGCTCATTTAGGAACGACATGAACATGCTGCGTAGGTAGCTGTTTATCAGTTAATAAATCCAATGAGATTAAGAAAATCAGTAGCTTAATAAATTAAGTACTTCCTGGTATGGTTACTGTACTGGTAACTCCCCAAATGAATCTGGATTGTGGTGAGGGAACAGAGAAAAAAGCATATTTAGTACCTGCACTTACGAAGGGTTTACGCAGCAGTATATCAGGGAGTAAACCTTCTGAGAATAAAAACAGCTGCAGCTTGTTAAGGTAATTACACAGGTGAAAGGAGAAAGTACTGTAAACTCCTCAGAAGAATCTGATTTGTGGTGAGGGGAGAGAGATAAAAAGCTCATTTAGGAACGACATGAACATGCTGCGTAGGTAGCTGTTTATCAGTAAATATCTCCACTGAGATTAAGAAAAGCAGTAGCTTAATAAATTAAGTACTTCTGGTATGGTTACTGTACTGGTAACTCCCCAAAAGAATCTGGATTGTGGTGAGGGAACAGAGAATAAAGCTCATTTAGGACCTGCACTTACGAAGGGGGTAGGCAGCTGTATATCAGGGAGTAAACCTTCTGAGAATAAAAACAGCTGGAGATTCTTAAGATAATTACACAGGGGAAAGGATAATGTCCTGGGAACTCCTCAGAATAATCTGATTTGTGGTGAGGGGAGAGAGATAAAAAGCTCATTTATGAACGACATGAACATGCTGCGTAGGTAGCTGTTTATCAGTAAATATCTCCACTGAGATTAAGAAAAGCAGTAGCTTAATAAATTAAGTACTTCCTGGTATGGATACTGTACTGGTAACCTCCCCAAAGAATCTGGATTGTGATGAGGGAACAGAGAAAAAAGCTCATTTAGGAACGACATGAACATGCTGCGTAGGTAGCTGTTCATCAGTAAATATCTCCACTGAGATTAAGAAAAGCAGTATCTTAATAAATTAATTACTTCCTGGTATGGTTACTGTACTGGTAACTCCCCCAAAAGAATCTGGATTGTGGTGAGAGAACAGAGAAAAAAGCTCATTTAGGACCTGCACTTACGAAGGGGGTAGGCAGCTGTATATCAGGGAGTAAACCTTCTGAGAATAAAAACAGCTGGAGCTTGTTAAGGTAATTACACAGGGGAAAGGACAATGTACTGGGAATTTCTCAGTAGAATCTGATTTGTGGTGAGGGGAGAGAGATAAAAGCTCATTTAGGAACGACATGAACATGCTGCATACGTAGCTTTTTTTCAGTAAATATCTCCACTGAGATTAAGAAAAGCAGTAGCGTAATAAATTAAGTACTTCCTGGTATGGATACTGTCCTCCTAACTCCCCAAAAGAATCTGGATTGTGGTGAGGGAACAGAGAAAAAAGCTCATTTAGGACCTGCACATACGAAGGGGGTAGGCAGCTGTATATCAGGGAGTAAACCTTCTGAGAATAAAAACAGCTGGAGCTTGTTAAGGTAATTACAGAGGGGAAAGGTTAATGTACTGGGAACTCCTCAGAAGAATCTAATTTGTGGTGAGGGGAGAGAGATAAAAGCTCATTTAGGAACGACATGAACATGCTGCGTAGGTAGCTGTTTATCAGTAAATATCTCCACTGAGATTAAGAAAAGCAGTAGCTTACTAAATGAAGTCCTTCCTAGTATGGTTACTGTACTGGTAACTCCCCAAAAGAATCTGGATTGTGGTGAGGGAACAGAGAAAAAAGCTCATTTAGGACCTGCACTTACGAAGGGGGTAGGCAGCTGTATATCAGGGAGTAAACCTTCTGAGAATAAAAACAGCTGGAGATTGTTAATCTAATTACACAAGGGAAAGGATAATGTAAAGGGAACTCCTCAGAAGAATCTGATTTGTGGTGAGGGGAGAGAGATAAAAAGCTCATTTAGGAACGACATGATCATGCTGCGTAGGTAGCTGTTTATCAGTAAATATCTCCAATGAGATTAAGAAAAGCAGTAGCTTAATAAATTAAGTACTTCCTGGTATGGTTACTGTACTGGTAACTTCTCAAAAGAATCTGGATTGTTGTGAGGTAACAGAGAAAAAAAGCTCATTTTAAGACCTGCACTTACGAAGGGGGTAGGCAGCTGTATATCAGGGAGTAAACCTTCTGAGAATAAAAACAGCTGGAGCTTGTTAAGGTAATTACACAGGGGAAAGGATAATGTACTAGGAACTCCTCAGAAGAATCTGATTTGTGGTGAGGGGAGAGAGATAAAAGCTCATTTAGGAACGACATGAACATGCTGCGTAGGTAGCTGTTTATCAGTAAATATCTCCACTGAGATTAAGAAAATCAGTAGCTTAATAAATTAAGTACTTCCTGGTATGGATACTGTACTGGTAACTCCCCAAAAGAATCTGGATTGTGGTGAGGGAACAGAGAAAAAAGCTCATTTAGGACCTGCACTTACGAAGGGGGTAGGCAGCTGTATATCAGGGAGTAAAAGTTCTGAGAATAAACACAGGTAGAGCTTGTTAAGGTAATTACACAGGGGAAAGGATAATGTACTGGGAACTCCTCAGAAGAATCTGATTTGTGGTGAGGGGAGAGAGATAAAAAGCTCATTTATGAACGACATGAACATGCCGCATATGTAGCTGTTTATCAGTAAATATCTCCACTGAGATTAAGAAAAGCAGTAGCTTAATACATTAAGTACTTCCTGGTATTGTTACTGTACAGGTAACTCCCCAAAAGAATCTGGATTGTGGTGAGGGAACAGAGAAAAAAGCTCATTTATGACCTGCACTTAGGAAGGTGGTAGGCAGCTGTATATCAGGGAGTATCGCTTCTGAGAATAGAAACAGCTGGAGCTTGTTAAGGTAATTACACAGGGAAAAGGATAATGTACTGGTAACTCCTCAGAAGAATCTGATTTGTGGTGAGGGGAGAGAGATAAAAGCTCATATAGGAACGACATGAACATGCTGCATAGGTAGCTGTTTATCAGTAAATATCTCCACTGAGATTAAATAAAGCAGTAGCTTAATAAGTTAAGTACTTCCTGTGTGGTTACTGTACTGGTAACTCCCCAAAAGAATCTGGATTCTGATCAGCGAAGAGAGAAAAAAGCTCATTTAGGAACGACATGAACATGCGGCATACGTAGCTGTTTTATCAGTAAATATCTCCACTGAGATTAAGAAAAGCAGTAGCTTAATAAATTAAGTACTTCCTGGTATGGATACTGTACTGGTAACTCCCCAAAAGAATCTGGATTGTGATGAGGGGAACAGAGAAAAAAGCTCATTTAGGAACGACATGAACATGCTGCGTAGGTAGCTGTTCATCAGTAAATATCTCCACTGAGATTAAGAAAAGCAGTATCTTAATAAATTAATTACTTCCTGGTATGTTTACTGTACTAGGAAACTCCCCCAAAGAATCTGATTGTGGTGAGGGAACAGAGAAAAAAGCTCATTTAGACCTGCAATTACGAAGGGTTTAGGCAGCCGTATATCAGGGAGTAAACCTTCTGAGAATAACAACAGCTGGAGATTGTTAAGGTAATTACACAGGGGAAAGGATAATGTACTGGGAATTCCTCAGAAGAATCTGATTTGTGGTGAGGGGAGAGAGATAAAAAGCTCATTTAGGAACGACATGAACATGCTGCGTAGGTAGCTGTTTATCAGTAAATATCTCCACTGACATTAAGAAAAGCAGTAGCTTAATAAATTAAGTACTTCCTGGTATGGTTTACTGTACTGGTTACTCCCCAAAAGAATCTGGATTGTGGTGAGGGAACAGAGAAAAAAGCTCATTTACACCTGCACTTACGAAGGGGGTAGGCAGCTGTATATCAGGGAGTAAACCTTCTGAGAATAAAAACAGCTGAAGCTTGTTAAGGTAATTACACAGGGGAAAGGATAATGTACCGGGAACTCCTCAGAAGAATCTGATTTGTGGTGAGGGGAGAGAGATAAAAGCTCATTTAGGAACGACATGAACATGCTGCGTAGGTAGCTGTTTATCAGTAAATATCTCCACTGAGATTAAGAAAAGAAGTAGCTTAATAAATTAAGTACTTCCTGGTATGCTTACTGTACTGGTAACTTCCCAAAAGAATCTGGATTGTGGTGAGGGAACAGAGAAAAAAGCTCATTTAGGACCTGCACTTACGAAGGGGGTAGGCAGCTGTATATCAGGGAGTAAACCTTCTGAGAATAAAAACAGCTGGAGATTGTTAATCTAATTACACAAGGGAAAGGATAATGTACTGGGAACTCCTCAGAAGAATCTGATTTGTGGTGAGGGGAGAGAGATAAAAGCTCCTTTAGGAACGACATGAACATGCTGTGTAGGTAGCTGTTTATCAGTAAATATCTCCACTGAGATTAAGAAAAGCAGTAGCTTAATAAATTAAGTACTTCCTGGTATGGTTACTGTACTGGTAACTCCCCAAAAGAATCTGGATTGTGGTGAGGGAACAGAGAAAAAAGCTCATTTAGGACCTGCACTTACGAAGGGGGGTAGGCAGCTGTATATCAGGGAGTAAACCTTCTGAGAATAAAAACAGCTGGAGCTTGTTAATGTAATTACACAGTGGAAAAGATAATGTACTGGGAACTCCTCAGAAGAATCCGATTTGTGGTGAGGGGAGAGAGTTAAAAGCTAAATTAGGAACGACATGAACATGCTGTGTACGTAGCTGGTTTATCAGTAAATATCTCCACTGAGATTAAGAAAAGACGTAGCTTAATAAATTAAGTACTTCCTGGTATGGTTACTGTACTGGTAACTCCCCAAAAGAATCTGGATTGTGGTGAGGTTGCGGCGGGCGGCTACCTCGTCCAGCAAAAAGACGACCACCACACGAGGATCCTTCTCAATCGCACTTTATTGAAGAGCTGCTTGGTTGAGGGAGAGCTGAAGCGAGGGGCCCCGAGGGCCAAAAACGCCTGCTTATATACGCTTGGGGGAGCAAGGTTCGCTCCCTGATTGGTCTGCGGCTGATTGTTACTAGCAACCGCTTCTGGATTGGCTGGGACTAGAGCTGGCTTGCGCTGTGCGCGGGGTTTGGGCGCGAAAGTCCACTAAGCATTTCCGTTTATGGAGTTGTTTACTGCTAAGCCTGCCCAGGAAGCAGGCGCCATCTTGTAATGGCGTCGCTGCCGGCTTCCTGCAGTTCCCCCCTTTTTGTTTTCGTGCAGGTAAGAGTAGAGGTCTGATCTCTGTGTGCTATTTTGGAACATTGTACTGGCTATCCCATGAGTGTTATCCATTCATCGGACGCCAGACCCGTCCGATACCTTTTTTCCAGAGGTGGGGTCTAGGGTATCTACCCACGTGCAATCAGACTTGCTCTTCTTGGGGCCTGTTACCCCAGGACTCCCAAGTGCGGTGCTATTGCCCGGCATCCTGCTCTGCTCAAATGCACGCCTATCCCTAGTGCAAGTGAAGCTACCAGCTTCTTGGGGTGCAAAGGCGTGCAATTGAGGGCTTAGTCCCTTTTTAGGGCTGAAAGTCAAATCTGGGGGGAAGCTCCATACTCCAAGGCGGCTAATGCCTGTGAAATTACAACCTTGTCCCTTCGTGTTTGGGTTCGCAGGTGACAGACCAACCAGAGGCAGACCATACTGCCTCCTAGGCATAGTAGTAAAAATACGAGCAATACATGGGACTTCCATGTTGCAGTCTGCAGAAAACAAGGTGGGGAGGAAGGGAGAATCTGCATGCAAGGGCATAGGTACTGGCCATGCCCTTAGTCACAGCCCATAGTGTCATTTCTTTTGCTGCCATCGGGGCTGCAGTCAGCACTGTTGCAAATAGCAGGGGATCAGTTGCACCACAGGGCAAGTGGATGGCGTCTTCGCAATGGGTTTTCTTCTGTCGTTTCCACAGGCCTGGTCAATCTCGTTGGCACCCAGTGAGGCACTTCTTGGCCCTGAGGAAAAACACAAACAGCTCCCCTGGATCTCGTTATCACCAGATCCGGTCCATGTTAATTTTCGGGCATTGCCGCTTAAAGTGTCCTAATTGGCCACACTTAAAGCAGCCCTTCTGTTTGTTGTCCCTAGCCATGCGAGCGGCAGAAAGCACGGCCGCCGCCAAGCCTGCATTTGTCAATGGGCCTCCCACCTCTCGGCAAGCTTTTACCCATGCCTCAAGGCCCTTTTCCTTTATAGGAGTTATCACTCTTTTACATTCCTTGGTACTTTGCTCATAGATTATTTGTTGTACAAGTGGCATGGCAGCATCCAAATTCCCCAAGTACAACGCTCCGCCGTCTCAAGCATGCGTGCCACAAAATCAGAAAATGGTTCATTGGGCGCCTGAATCACTTTTGTAAGGTTGCCAGCCACCTCTCCTTTGTTTGGCAAGGCCCGCCAAGCCTTGTAAAATATCTCATTTACCTGGCGGTAGACTTCAAAGGGGTAGGTGGTCTGTTCCACTGCATAAGCTCCCTGTCCTAGAAGCATGTCCACCGACCATTCGGCTCTCCCTTCTTGGAGATTCTTTCTGAATTGTATTTGTGCCTTGTCCTGAACAATGGACCTAAAGTCAAGGAACTGCCCGTGACTGAGACATGTGCGCGCAATCTCAAACCAATCTGTGGGCGTCATGGCATTAACCGTGAGTCTCCGCAATAAAGCAGTGGTATAACTGGCTGTAACTCCATATGTGCGCACTGACTCCATTAGATCCCTTAGTTGTTTATAAGAGACTGGCTCATAGGTCCTTTCATCTGTTATTGGGTTCTCAAAGACTGGAAAAGCCGCGGCCAACCTAGACCACTCTTCTCTTTATGAAGTTGCTCCGCCCGGACACTGCATAAGGCGGGGGGGGGGGGGGCAGAGGGTGTTTTTTTGCCTGGGGACCTTGGCCCCAAGGGGGTAACCAGGTCCGTATCTGTCCTCTTCGTACCTAGCAGCGGCTTCCTCCAAGCCCTCTTCATCTTCTGGGCTCAGCTCGCTGCCCGAGGTATGGCCACTCTCGGCCTCGCTCTCTGATTCACTAACCTCTATGCTAAGAGCTGAGAAGGAGTTATCAATCTTAAATTCCTCCAAAGAAGGATACAACGGGGCAACTGGTTCTTGTCCTTGTCACTTTTGAGTTTGTCCCCGCCGCCTGCGCGGTCGAGGATTTTCCCGGAGGGCTGCAGTCCCTCCTCCAGACCCTTATGGGGTCTCCCCTTTTCTTTCTTATTTTTATTTTTATTTTCCTTAGGCCTAACCACTTCCCCCCTTTACTGATGAGGATTCCGAAAGACTATCCTGGTGCTTACTAAGGGCCCTTTGACCTTCCTTTATAAGATCTGTGGAGTGTCCATCTTCCAGGCATGAGCGTACCATGCGCCATAAGGGCATCACAGCGCAAACAGAGCAAGCACACACCAGCCACCAGCACTCACAGCGGAAGGATAATAAGAAGCACCAGACAGGAACGGCAGTCCACATACCTGAGGGAAGTTACCTCTTCGTGCGTTGAGTTCTGGATCCTCTTTGTCCCCTCGCGTGGTTCCCGGGTTTCGACAACCAGTTGCGGCGGGCGGCAACCCCGTCCAGCGAGGAAAGGCGACGACCACACGAGGATCCTTCTCAATCGCACTTTATTGAAGAGCTGCTTGGTTGAGGGAGAGCTGAAGCGAGAAGCCCCGAAGGCCAAAAACGCCTGCTTATATATGCTTGGGGAGCAAGGGTCGCTCCCTGATTGGTCTGCGGCTGGTTGTTACTAGCAACCGCTTCGGGATTGGCTGGGACTAGAGCTCGCTTGCGCGTGCGCGGGGTTTTGGGCGCGAAAGTCCACTAAGCATTGCCGTTTATGGAGTTGTTTACTGCTAAGGCTGCCAGGAAGCAGGCGCCATCTTGTAATGGCGTCGCTGCCGGCTTCCTGCAGTGAGGGAACAGAGAAAAAAGCTCATTTAGGACGTGCACTTACGTAGGGGGTAGGCAGCAGTATATCAGGGAGAAAACCTTCTGAGATAAAAACAGCTGGAGCTTGTTAAGGTAATTACACAGGGGAAAGGATAATGTACTGGGAACTCCTCAGAGAATCTGATTTGTGGTGAGGGGAGAGAGATAAAAGCTCATTTAGGAACGACATGAACATGCTGCGTAGGTAGCTGTTTATCAGTAAATATCTCCACTGAGATTAAGAAAAGCAGTAGCTTAATAAATTAAGTACTTCCTGGTATGGTTACTGTACTGGTAACTCCCCAAAGAATCTCAATTGTGTTGAGGGAACAGAGAAAAAAGCTCATTTAGGACATGCACTTACGAAGGGTTAGGCAGCTGTATGTCAGGGAGTATCCCTTCTGAGAATCAAAACAGCTGGAGCTTGTTAAGGTAATTACACAGGGGCAAGCATAATGTACTGGGAACTCCTCAGAAGAATCTGATTTGTGGTGAGGGGAGAGAGATAAAAGCTCATATAGGAACGACATGAACATGCTGCGTAGGTAGCTGTTTATCAGTAAATATCTCAACTGAGATTAAATAAAGCAGTAGCTTAATAAGTTAAGTACTTCCTGTGTGGTTACTGTACTGGTAACTCCCCAAAAGAATCTGGATTGTGGTGAGCGAAGAGAGAAAAAAGCTCATTTAGGACCTGCA
Organism: Perognathus longimembris pacificus; assembly: GCF_023159225.1. Classification (NCBI taxonomy): domain Eukaryota; kingdom Metazoa; phylum Chordata; class Mammalia; order Rodentia; family Heteromyidae; genus Perognathus; species Perognathus longimembris. The sequence goes on from NW_025956949.1 coordinate 20,614, forward strand.
CTTACGAAGGGCATAGGCAGCTGTATATCAGGTAGTAAACCTTCTGAGAATAAAAACAGCTGGTGGTTCTTAAGGTAATTACACAGGGGAAAGGATATTGTACTGGGAACTCCTCCGAAGAATCTGATTTGTGGTGAGGGGAGAGAGATAAAAGCTCATTTAGGAACGACATGAACATGCTGCGTAGGTAGCTGTTTATCAGTAAATAAATCCACTGAGATTAAGAAAATCAGTAGCTTAATAAATTAAGTATTTCCTGGTATGGTTACTGTACTGGTAACTCCCCAAAAGAATCTGGATTGTGGTGAGGGAACAGAGAAAAAAGCACATTAGGACCTGCACTTACGAAGGGGGTAGGCAGCTGTATATCAGGGAGTCAACCTTCTGAGAATAAAAACAGCTGGAGCTTGTTAAGGTAATTACACAGGGGAAAGGATAATGTACTAGGAACTCCTCAGAAGAATCTGATTTGTGGTGAGGGGAGAGAGATAAAAGCTCATTTAGGAACGACATGAACATGCTGCGTAGGTAGCTGTTTATCAGTAAATATCTCCACTGAGATTAAGAAAATCAGTAGCTTAATAAATTAAGTACTTCCTGGTATGGATACTGTACTGGTAACTCCCCAAAAGAATCTGGATTGTGGTGAGGGAACAGAGAAAAAAGCTCATTTAGGACCTGCACTTACGAAGGGGGTAGGCAGCTGTATATCAGGGAGTAAAAGTTCTGAGAATAAACACAGGTAGAGCTTGTTAAGGTAATTACACAGGGGAAAGGATAATGTACTGGGAACTCCTCAGAAGAATCTGATTTGTGGTGAGGGGAGAGAGATAAAAGCTCATTTATGAACGACATGAACATGCCGCATATGTAGCTGTTTATCAGTAAATATCTCCACTGAGATTAAGAAAAGCAGTAGCTTAATACATTAAGTACTTCCTGGTATTGTTACTGTACAGGTAACTCCCCAAAAGAATCTGGATTGTGGTGAGGGAACAGAGAAAAAAGCTCATTTATGACCTGCACTTAGGAAGGTGGTAGGCAGCTGTATATCAGGGAGTATCGCTTCTGAGAATAGAAACAGCTGGAGCTTGTTAAGGTAATTACACAGGGAAAAGGATAATGTACTGGTAAATCCTCAGAAGAATCTGATTTGTGGTGAGGGGAGAGAGATAAAAGCTCATATAGGAACGACATGAACATGCTGCATAGGTAGCTGTTTATCAGTAAATATCTCCACTGAGATTAAATAAAGCAGTAGCTTAATAAGTTAAGTACTTCCTGTGTGGTTACTGTACTGGTAACTCCCCAAAAGAATCTGGATTCTGATCAGCGAAGAGAGAAAAAAGCTCATTTAGGAACGACATGAACATGCGGCATACGTAGCTGTTTATCAGTAAATATCTCCACTGAGATTAAGAAAAGCAGTAGCTTAATAAATTAGTACTTCCTGGTATGGATACTGTACTGGTAACTCCCCAAAAGAATCTGGATTGTGATGAGGGAACAGAGAAAAAAGCTCATTTAGGAACGACATGAACATGCTGCGTAGGTAGCTGTTCATCAGTAAATATCTCCACTGAGATTAAGAAAAGCAGTATCTTAATAAATTAATTACTTCCTGGTATGTTTACTGTACTGGAAACTCCCCAAAAGAATCTGGATTGTGGTGAGGGAACAGAGAAAAAAGCTCATTTAGACCTGCAATTACGAAGGGTTTAGGCAGCCGTATATCAGGGAGTAAACCTTCTGAGAATAACAACAGCTGGAGATTGTTAAGGTAATTACACAGGGGAAAGGATAATGTACTGGGAATTCCTCAGAAGAATCTGATTTGTGGTGAGGGGAGAGAGATAAAAGCTCATTTAGGAACGACATGAACATGCTGCGTAGGTAGCTGTTTATCAGTAAATATCTCCACTGACATTAAGAAAAGCAGTAGCTTAATAAATTAAGTACTTCCTGGTATGGTTACTGTACTGGTTACTCCCCAAAAGAATCTGGATTGTGGTGAGGGAACAGAGAAAAAAGCTCATTTACACCTGCACTTACGAAGGGGGTAGGCAGCTGTATATCAGGGAGTAAACCTTCTGAGAATAAAAACAGCTGAAGCTTGTTAAGGTAATTACACAGGGGAAAGGATAATGTACCGGGAACTCCTCAGAAGAATCTGATTTGTGGTGAGGGGAGAGAGATAAAAGCTCATTTAGGAACGACATGAACATGCTGCGTAGGTAGCTGTTTATCAGTAAATATCTCCACTGAGATTAAGAAAAGAAGTAGCTTAATAAATTAAGTACTTCCTGGTATGCTTACTGTACTGGTAACTTCCCAAAAGAATCTGGATTGTGGTGAGGGAACAGAGAAAAAAGCTCATTTAGGACCTGCACTTACGAAGGGGGTAGGCAGCTGTATATCAGGGAGTAAACCTTCTGAGAATAAAAACAGCTGGAGATTGTTAATCTAATTACACAAGGGAAAGGATAATGTACTGGGAACTCCTCAGAAGAATCTGATTTGTGGTGAGGGGAGAGAGATAAAAGCTCCTTTAGGAACGACATGAACATGCTGTGTAGGTAGCTGTTTATCAGTAAATATCTCCACTGAGATTAAGAAAAGCAGTAGCTTAATAAATTAAGTACTTCCTGGTATGGTTACTGTACTGGTAACTCCCCAAAAGAATCTGGATTGTGGTGAGGGAACAGAGAAAAAAGCTCATTTAGGACCTGCACTTACGAAGGGGTAGGCAGCTGTATATCAGGGAGTAAACCTTCTGAGAATAAAAACAGCTGGAGCTTGTTAATGTAATTACACAGTGGAAAGGATAATGTACTGGGAACTCCTCAGAAGAATCCGATTTGTGGTGAGGGGAGAGAGTTAAAAGCTAAATTAGGAACGACATGAACATGCTGTGTACGTAGCTGTTTATCAGTAAATATCTCCACTGAGATTAAGAAAAGACGTAGCTTAATAAATTAAGTACTTCCTGGTATGGTTACTGTACTGGTAACTCCCCAAAAGAATCTGGATTGTGGTGAGGTTGCGGCGGGCGGCTACCTCGTCCAGCAAAAAGACGACCACCACACGAGGATCCTTCTCAATCGCACTTTATTGAAGAGCTGCTTGGTTGAGGGAGAGCTGAAGCGAGGGGCCCCGAGGGCCAAAAACGCCTGCTTATATACGCTTGGGGGAGCAAGGTTCGCTCCCTGATTGGTCTGCGGCTGATTGTTACTAGCAACCGCTTCTGGATTGGCTGGGACTAGAGCTGGCTTGCGCGTGCGCGGGGTTTGGGCGCGAAAGTCCACTAAGCATTTCCGTTTATGGAGTTGTTTACTGCTAAGGCTGCCAGGAAGCAGGCGCCATCTTGTAATGGCGTCGCTGCCGGCTTCCTGCAGTTCCCCCTTTTTGTTTTCGTGCAGGTAAGAGTAGAGGTCTGATCTCTGTGTGCTATTTTGGAACATTGTACTGGCTATCCCATGAGTGTTATCCATTCATCGGACGCCAGACCCGTCCGATACCTTTTTTCCAGAGGTGGGGTCTAGGGTATCTACCCACGTGCAATCAGACTTGCTCTTCTTGGGGCCTGTTACCCCAGGACTCCCAAGTGCGGTGCTATTGCCCGGCATCCTGCTCTGCTCAAATGCACGCCTATCCCTAGTGCAAGTGAAGCTACCAGCTTCTTGGGGGTGCAAAGGCCGTGCAATTGAGGGCTTAGTCCCTTTTTAGGGCTGAAAGTCAAATCTGGGGGGAAGCTCCATACTCCAAGGCGGCTAATGCCTGTGAAATTACAACCTTGTCCCTTCGTGTTTGGGTTCGCAGGTGACAGACCAACCAGAGGCAGGACCATACTGCCTCCTAGGCATAGTAGTAAAAATACGAGCAATACATGGGACTTCCATGTTGCAGTCTGCAGAAAACAAGGTGGGGAGGAAGGGAGAATCTGCATGCAAGGGCATAGGTACTGGCCATGCCTTAGTCACAGCCCATAGTGTCATTTCTTTTGCTGCCATCGGGGCTGCAGTCAGCACTGTTGCAAATAGCAGGGGGATCAGTTGCACCACAGGGCAAGTGGATGGCGTCTTCGCAATGGGTTTCTTCTGTCGTTTCCACAGGCCTGGTCAATCTCGTTGGCACCCAGTGAGGCACTTCTTGGCCCTGAGGAAAAAACACAAACAGCTCCCCTGGATCTCGTTATCACCAGATCCGGTCCATGTTAATTTTCGGGCATTGCCGCTTAAAGTGTCCTAATTGGCCACACTTAAAGCAGCCCTTCTGTTTGTTGTCCCTAGCCATGCGAGCGGCAGAAAGCACGGCCGCCGCCAAGCCTGCATTTGTCAATGGGCCTCCCACCTCTCGGCAAGCTTTTACCCATGCCTCAAGGCCCTTTTCCTTTATAGGAGTTATCACTCTTTTACATTCCTTGGTACTTTGCTCATAGATTATTTGTTGTACAAGTGGCATGGCAGCATCCAAATTCCCAAGTACACGCTCCGCCGTCTCAAGCATGCGTGCCACAAAATCAGAAAATGGTTCATTGGGCGCCTGAATCACTTTTGTAAGGTTGCCAGCCACCTCTCCATTGTTTGGCAAGGCCCGCCAAGCCTTGTAAAATATCTCATTTACCTGGCGGTAGACTTCAAAGGGGTAGGTGGTCTGTTCCACTGCATAAGCTCCCTGTCCTAGAAGCATGTCCACCGACCATTCGGCTCTCCTTCTTGGAGATTCTTTCTGAATTGTATTTGTGCCTTGTCCTGAACAATGGACCTAAAGTCAAGGAACTGCCCGTGACTGAGACATGTGCGCGCAATCTCAAACCAATCTGTGGGCGTCATGGCATTAACCGTGAGTCTCCGCAATAAAGCAGTGGTATAACTGGCTGTAACTCCATATGTGCGCACTGACTCCATTAGATCCCTTAGTTGTTTATAAGAGACTGGCTCATAGGTCCTTTCATCTGTTATTGGGTTCTCAAAGACTGGAAAAGCCGCGGCCAACCTAGACCACTCTTCTCTTTATGAAGTTGCTCCGCCCGGACACTGCATAAGGCGGGGGGGGGGGGGCAGAGGGTGTTTTTTGCCTGGGGACCTTGGCCCCAAGGGGGTAACCAGGTCCGTATCTGTCCTCTTCGTACCTAGCAGCGGCTTCCTCCAAGCCCTCTTCATCTTCTGGGCTCAGCTCGCTGCCCGAGGTATGGCCACTCTCGGCCTCGCTCTCTGATTCACTAACCTCTATGCTAAGAGCTGAGAAGGAGTTATCAATCTTAAATTCCTCCAAAGAAGGATACAACGGGGCAACTGGTTCTTGTCCTTGTCACTTTTGAGTTTGTCCCCGCCGCCTGCGCGGTCGAGGATTTTCCGGAGGGCTGCAGTCCCTCCTCCAGACCCTTATGGGGTCTCCCTTTTCTTTCTTATTTTATTTTTATTTTCCTTAGGCCTAACCACTTCCCCCTTTACTGATGAGGATTCCGAAAGACTATCCTGGTGCTTACTAAGGGCCCTTTGACCTTCCTTTATAAGATCTGTGGAGTGTCCATCTTCCAGGCATGAGCGTACCATGCGCCATAAGGGCATCACAGCGCAAACAGAGCAAGCACACACCAGCCACCAGCACTCACAGCGGAAGGATAATAAGAAGCACCAGACAGGAACGGCAGTCCACATACCTGAGGGAAGTTACCTCTTCGTGCGTTGAGTTCTGGATCCTCTTTGTCCCCTCGCGTGGTTCCCGGGTTTCGACACCAGTTGCGGCGGGCGGCAACCCCGTCCAGCGAGGAAAGGCGACGACCACACGAGGATCCTTCTCAATCGCACTTTATTGAAGAGCTGCTTGGTTGAGGGAGAGCTGAAGCGAGAAGCCCCGAAGGCCAAAAACGCCTGCTTATATATGCTTGGGGGAGCAAGGGTCGCTCCCTGATTGGTCTGCGGCTGGTTGTTACTAGCAACCGCTTCGGGATTGGCTGGGACTAGAGCTCGCTTGCGCGGTGCGCGGGGTTTGGGCGCGAAAGTCCACTAAGCATTGCCGTTTATGGAGTTGTTTACTGCTAAGGCTGCCAGGAAGCAGGCGCCATCTTGTAATGGCGTCGCTGCCGGCTTCCTGCAGTGAGGGAACAGAGAAAAAAGCTCATTTAGGACGTGCACTTACGTAGGGGGTAGGCAGCAGTATATCAGGGAGAAAACCTTCTGAGAATAAAAACAGCTGGAGCTTGTTAAGGTAATTACACAGGGGAAAGGATAATGTACTGGGAACTCCTCAGAGAATCTGATTTGTGGTGAGGGGAGAGAGATAAAAGCTCATTTAGGAACGACATGAACATGCTGCGTAGGTAGCTGTTTATCAGTAAATATCTCCACTGAGATTAAGAAAAGCAGTAGCTTAATAAATTAAGTACTTCCTGGTATGGTTACTGTACTGGTAACTCCCCAAAAGAATCTCAATTGTGTTGAGGGAACAGAGAAAAAAGCTCATTTAGGACATGCACTTACGAAGGGTTAGGCAGCTGTATGTCAGGGAGTATCCCTTCTGAGAATCAAAACAGCTGGAGCTTGTTAAGGTAATTACACAGGGGCAAGCATAATGTACTGGGAACTCCTCAGAAGAATCTGATTTGTGGTGAGGGGAGAGAGATAAAAGCTCATATAGGAACGACATGAACATGCTGCGTAGGTAGCTGTTTATCAGTAAATATCTCAACTGAGATTAAATAAAGCAGTAGCTTAATAAGTTAAGTACTTCCTGTGTGGTTACTGTACTGGTAACTCCCCAAAAGAATCTGGATTGTGGTGAGCGAAGAGAGAAAAAAGCTCATTTAGGACCTGCACTTACGAAGGGCATAGGCAGCTGTATATCAGGTAGTAAACCTTCTGAGAATAAAAACAGCTGGTGGTTCTTAAGGTAATTACACAGGGGAAAGGATATTGTACTGGGAACTCCTCCGAAGAATCTGATTTGTGGTGAGGGAGAGAGATAAAAGCTCATTTAGGAACGACATGAACATGCTGCGTAGGTAGCTGTTTATCAGTAAATAAATCCACTGAGATTAAGAAAATCAGTAGCTTAATAAATTAAGTATTTCCTGGTATGGTTACTGTACTGGTAACTCCCCAAAAGAATCTGGATTGTGGTGAGGGAACAGAGAAAAAAGCACATTTAGGACCTGCACTTACGAAGGGGGTAGGCAGCTGTATATCAGGGAGTCAACCTTCTGAGAATAAAAACAGCTGGAGCTTGTTAAGGTAATTACACAGGGGAAAGGATAATGTACTAGGAACTCCTCAGAAGAATCTGATTTGTGGTGAGGGGAGAGAGATAAAAGCTCATTTAGGAACGACATGAACATGCTGCGTAGGTAGCTGTTTATCAGTAAATATCTCCACTGAGATTAAGAAAATCAGTAGCTTAATAAATTAAGTACTTCCTGGTATGGATACTGTACTGGTAACTCCCCAAAAGAATCTGGATTGTGGTGAGGGAACAGAGAAAAAAGCTCATTTAGGACCTGCACTTACGAAGGGGGTAGGCAGCTGTATATCAGGGAGTAAAAGTTCTGAGAATAAACACAGGTAGAGCTTGTTAAGGTAATTACACAGGGGAAAGGATAATGTACTGGGAACTCCTCAGAAGAATCTGATTTGTGGTGAGGGGAGAGAGATAAAAGCTCATTTATGAACGACATGAACATGCCGCATATGTAGCTGTTTATCAGTAAATATCTCCACTGAGATTAAGAAAAGCAGTAGCTTAATACATTAAGTACTTCCTGGTATTGTTACTGTACAGGTAACTCCCCAAAAGAATCTGGATTGTGGTGAGGGAACAGAGAAAAAAGCTCATTTATGACCTGCACTTAGGAAGGTGGTAGGCAGCTGTATATCAGGGAGTATCGCTTCTGAGAATAGAAACAGCTGGAGCTTGTTAAGGTAATTACACAGGGAAAAGGATAATGTACTGGTAAATCCTCAGAAGAATCTGATTTGTGGTGAGGGGAGAGAGATAAAAGCTCATATAGGAACGACATGAACATGCTGCATAGGTAGCTGTTTATCAGTAAATATCTCCACTGAGATTAAATAAGCAGTAGCTTAATAAGTTAAGTACTTCCTGTGTGGTTACTGTACTGGTAACTCCCCAAAAGAATCTGGATTCTGATCAGCGAAGAGAGAAAAAAGCTCATTTAGGAACGACATGAACATGGCGGCATACGTAGCTGTTTATCAGTAAAATATCTCCACTGAGATTAAGAAAAGCAGTAGCTTAATAAATTAAGTACTTCCTGGTATGGATACTGTACTGGTAACTCCCCAAAAGAATCTGGATTGTGATGAGGGAACAGAGAAAAAAGCTCATTTAGGAACGACATGAACATGCTGCGTAGGTAGCTGTTCATCAGTAAATATCTCCACTGAGATTAAGAAAAGCAGTATCTTAATAAATTAATTACTTCCTGGTATGTTTACTGTACTGGAAACTCCCCAAAAGAATCTGGATTGTGGTGAGGGAACAGAGAAAAAAGCTCATTTAGACCTGCAATTACGAAGGGTTTAGGCAGCCGTATATCAGGGAGTAAACCTTCTGAGAATAACAACAGCTGGAGATTGTTAAGGTAATTACACAGGGGAAAGGATAATGTACTGGGAATTCCTCAGAAGAATCTGATTTGTGGTGAGGGGAGAGAGATAAAAGCTCATTTAGGAACGACATGAACATGCTGCGTAGGTAGCTGTTTATCAGTAAATATCTCCACTGACATTAAGAAAAGCAGTAGCTTAATAAATTAAGTACTTCCTGGTATGGTTACTGTACTGGTTACTCCCCAAAAGAATCTGGATTGTGGTGAGGGAACAGAGAAAAAAGCTCATTTACACCTGCACTTACGAAGGGGGGTAGGCAGCTGTATATCAGGGAGTAAACCTTCTGAGAATAAAAACAGCTGAAGCTTGTTAAGGTAATTACACAGGGGAAAGGATAATGTACCGGGAACTCCTCAGAAGAATCTGATTTGTGGTGAGGGGAGAGAGATAAAAGCTCATTTAGGAACGACATGAACATGCTGCGTAGGTAGCTGTTTATCAGTAAATATCTCCACTGAGATTAAGAAAAGAAGTAGCTTAATAAATTAAGTACTTCCTGGTATGCTTACTGTACTGGTAACTTCCCAAAAGAATCTGGATTGTGGTGAGGGAACAGAGAAAAAAGCTCATTTAGGACCTGCACTTACGAAGGGGGTAGGCAGCTGTATATCAGGGAGTAAACCTTCTGAGAATAAAAACAGCTGGAGATTGTTAATCTAATTACACAAGGGAAAGGATAATGTACTGGGAACTCCTCAGAAGAATCTGATTTGTGGTGAGGGGAGAGAGATAAAAGCTCCTTTAGGAACGACATGAACATGCTGTGTAGGTAGCTGTTTATCAGTAAATATCTCCACTGAGATTAA